>NW_026732541.1:125000-161590 GCF_028476545.2 Physella acuta | reverse complement strand
GAGTGAGTGAGTGAGTGGAGTGAGTGAGTGAGTGTGTGAGTGAGGTGAAGTGAGTGAGTAGTGAGGTGAGTGAGTGGTGAGTTGAGTGGAGGTGAGTGAGTGAGTGAGTGTGTGAGTGAGTGAGTGAGTGAGTGGAGTGCAGTGAGTGAGGGTGGTGAGTGAGTGAGTGAGTGAGTGTGAGTGAGTGAGTGAGTGAGTGAGTGAGTGAGTGAGTGTGAGTGAGTGAGTGAGTGAGTGAGTGAGTGAGTGAGTGAGTGAGTGAGTGAGTGAGTGAGTGAGTGAGTGAGTGAGTGAGTGAGTGAGTGAGTGAGTGAGGTGAGTGAGTGAGTGAGTGAGTGAGTGAGTGAGTGAGTGAGTGAGTGAGTGAGTGAGTGAGTGTGTGAGTGAGTGAGTGAGTGAGTGAGTGGAGTGAGTGAGTGAGTGAGTGAGTGAGTGAGTGAGTGAGTGAGTGAGTGAGTGAGTGAGTGAGTGAGTGAGTGAGTGAGTGAGTGAGTGAGGTGAGTGAGTGAGTGGAGTGTGAGTGGTGAGTGAGTGAGTGAGTGAGTGGAGTGAGTGAGTGAGTGAGTGAGTGAGTGAGTGAGTGAGTGAGTGAGTGAGTGAGTGAGTGAGTGAGTGAGTGAGTGAGTGAGTGAGTGAGTGAGTGTGTGAGTGAGTGAGTGAGTGTGAGTGAGTGAGTGAGTGAGTGAGGTGAGTGAGTGAGGGTGAGTGAGGTGAGTGAGTGAGTGAGTGAGTGAGTGAGTGAGTGAGGTGAGTGAGTGAGGTGAGTGAGTGAGTGAGTGAGTGGAGTGAGTGAGTGAGTGAGGTGAGTGAGTGAGTGAGTGAGTGAGTGAGTGAGTGAGTGAGTGAGTGAGTGAGTGAGTGAGTGAGTGAGTGAGGGTGAGTGAGGTGAGTGAGTGAGTGTGAGTGAGTGAGTGAGTGGTGAGTGAGTGAGTGAGTGAGTGAGTGAGTGAGTGAGTGAGTGAGTGAGTGAGTGAGTGAGTGAGTGTGAGTGAGTGAGTGAGTGAGTGAGTGAGGTGAGTGGAGTGAGTGAGTGAGTGAGGTGGAGTGAGTGAGTGAGTGAGTGAGTGAGTGAGTGAGTGAGTGAGTGAGTGAGTGAGTGAGTGAGTGAGGAGTGAGTGAGTGGAGTGAGTGAGTGAGTGAGGTGAGTGAGTGGTGAGTGAGTGAGTGAGTGAGTGAGTGTGGTGAGTGAGTGAGTGAGTGGTGTGAGTGAGTGAGTGAGTGAGTGAGTGAGTGAGTGAGTGAGTGAGTGAGTGAGTGAGTGAGTGAGTGAGTGAGTGAGTGAGTGAGTGAGTGAGTGAGTGAGTGAGTGAGTGAGTGAGTGAGTGAGTGAGTGAGTGAGTGAGTGAGTGAGTGAGTGAGTGAGTGAGTGAGTGAGTGAGTGAGTGTGTGAGGAGTGTGTGAGTGAGTGAGTGAGTGAGTGAGTGAGTGAGGTGAGTGAGTGGTGAGTGAGTGAGTGAGTGAGTGAGTGAGTGAGTGTGTGAGTGAGTGAGTGTGAGTGAGTGAGTGAGTGAGTGAGTGAGTGAGTGAGTGAGTGAGTGAGTGAGTGAGTGAGTGAGTGAGTGAGTGAGTGAGGTGAGTGAGTGAGTGAGTGGTGTGTGAGTGAGTGAGTGAGGTGAGTGTGTGAGTGGTGTGTGGAGGGTGAGTGGTGAGTGAGTGAGTGAGTGAGTGAGTGAGTGGAGTGGTGAGTGAGTGAGTGAGTGGTGAGTGAGTGAGTGAGTGAGTGAGTGAGTGGTGGTGAGTGGAGTGTGTGAGTGAGGTGGAGTGAGTGAGTGAGTGAGTGAGTGAGTGAGTGGTGTGAGTGAGGTGAGTGGAGTGGTGAGGTGGTGAGTGAGTGAGTGAGTGAGTGAGTGAGTGAGTCAGTGAGTGAGTGAGTGAGTGAGTCGGTGAGTCGGTGAGTGGGTGAGTGGGTGAGTGGGTGAGTGAGTGAGTGAGTGAGTGAGTGAGTCAGTGAGTCAGTGAGTCAGTGAGTGAGTCAGTGAGTGAGTGAGTGAGTCGGTGAGTCGGTGAGTGGGTGAGTGGGTGAGTGGGTGAGTGAGTGAGTGAGTGAGTGAGTGAGTCAGTGAGTCAGTGAGTCAGTGAGTGAGTGAGTGAGTGAGTGAGTGAGTGAGTGAGTGAGTGAGTGAGTGAGTGAGTGAGTGAGTGAGTGAGTGAGTGAGTGAGTGAGTGAGTGAGTGAGTGAGTGAGTCAGTGAGTCAGTGAGTGAGTGAGTGAGTGAGTGAGTGAGTGAGTCAGTGAGTCAGTGAGTCAGTGAGTCAGTGAGTCAGTGAGTGAGTGAGTGAGTGAGTGAGTGAGTCAGTGAGTCAGTGAGTCAGTGAGTCAGTGAGTCAGTGAGTCAGTCAGTCAGTCAGTCAGTCAGTCAGTCAGTCAGTCAGTCAGTCAGTCAGTCAGTCAGTCAGTCAGTCAGGCAGTCAGTCAGTCAGTCAGTCAGTCAGTCAGTCAGTCAGTCAGTCAGTCAGTGATATATACTTGAATGAAATACAAAAACGTCTATGGTGTGACACGAACGTCTATGATTAGTGGCTCCAGTGTTCGGTGTGGTCTGGTGCTAGAGCTCATGGCTGTTAAACCGAGTAGTCCCGAGTTCAAACCTTCGGATAGATGAGGCTCAATAGCTGGAGACAGCAACCCATCTAGGAGAGACAACTACAAAATCAAACAGCTGCTGCCTTGTAGTTTGTTCTTGAATGGACAAAGGCTATGGACGCAAATTCTAAAACCAACTTAAATTCTGAGTCAACGGGGCATATAAAACGCAGTGTTTCTTTCAAATTAAACCAAGCATTTTTTAAAAATTGTGTTAATTAGTTAATAAACCATCGAATTCTTATTGGGTTTAAAAACCAATTCAACCGATCTATAAATGTATGATCCGTAGCACGGCATTAGGAATACCACTAACTAATTAGCTGCGCCAACACATCTACATACTTCGTTAGGTTTTTATTGCACATTTATGCGCACTGCGTTAGTGCAGATATGTCTTGGCACGCACTTCTCTCTGCACTAATCTTTCAGACACAAAGCTGCTATCTACAATTCCAGTACGGAGAAAATTAATGAGGGGGAAATCGAGAAACCTTCTGGAAACTTCTCACATTTGGCAAAGTACCTGGTTGTTGCAGCTAAGTAAGCAGGATCATGACAGGTGTTACCAAAATAGAAAATACTTTTGGTTGATACGACGCGTTAAAAATAAAGCATGATTGTTTTTTCTTTTCTTTTCCTTAAGCTTTTTCTGGATTCTAAGATATTTAATGTTCAAGCTTCAAAGATAAAAATACAAATAATTTGCAACAATCACTTGTTTAAAAAAAAATAAAAAAAATAAATTATGAATTAGTTATGTAAAAATTGCCGGTAATCTTGTTTTAGATAAAATTTCGATTATGATAATTCAGATTTTATTACTTTATTGCGTTTTCGTTTTGAGAATATATATTTTTTTTTTGGGATTATTATTATCAGCTGGCTAGAGTTGAGCAAAATTATTTTTGTAGCAAAACTGGATTGTGGTGCTATTTCCTCATCCAGAGAAATAATTGTGCTTGGTTTGTCATCAGTATGGTTAGCCCCGCCTACATACAATGACGTCACAGTGCGGAGGCGTACCCCCCCTCTTCCTCCGTGAGGCGCGGGAGGAAGAGGGGGGAGGGGGGAGTGGGGAATAGCACCTGGAGACACTATCCAAGGGGGCGGTACCCAGAGGAATGAGTAAACAATATTTTGCTGAAATAAAAAAAAAACTTAGTTTAACGCAGGTTTAACGCAGTTTAACTCCCCCCTACCCCCACCCGATAGCCATCAGCTATTTGGTGGGGGGGGGAGGAGAGAGTGATACCTATATAAAAATGAATATATATTTATTTAAAACACATAAAATACAAAATTAGGTATCACACTATCCGTCATCAAGGTTGGAAATGGGGTGACAACCCAAATTACCTCACCGGTCGACACCGGTAGATACCGGAAGTTACCTCATTAGGGGACACCCCCCCCCGAGTAACCTCACCGGATGACACCTAAAGCTACCTCACCGGATGACACATATAATTACCTCACCGGATGACACCTAAAGTTACCTCACCGTATGACACATACAATTACCTCACCGGATGACACCTAAAGTTACCTCACCGGATGACACCTAAAGTTACCTCACCAGATGACACCTAAAGTTACCTCACCAGATGACACCTAAAGTTACCTCACCAGATGACACCTAAAGTTACCTCACCAGATGACACCTAAAGTTACCTCACCGTGTCACACCTGCCCAACTGCTACCACCGCCGGTACCAAACATCTTTTATTGCGATTCTACCCCAATGTGGTTAGCCGTACCTCGACAACTTACTATTTTAAGGAGGTGTAGAAAGTTATTGAATCCATCCCATGATTTCCAGTCTCTGTTCCGGGGGTGGAGCATGCTTATAGACAATAACAAGCGGCACCGAGAACTAATTTGACACCCTGGGGGATTAGGGAATCAAAGACGAAAACATTTTGTTTGTTTGTTAGCCGGCCGTAATTTATGACTATTGGCTAAACGCGTTTTGATGAAGTGCTGGAAATAGATGCGGGGATGATGTGATTTTTTTGGAAGGTGGAGAGGGGTGGGAGGGGCGGGGGTTGTAAAGTTGTAGACAAATATCTGGTGTGTGATTTGTGTTGGGCGAGTGTCGGGAAAGTTGATGTGTCGGGAAAGTTGATGTAATTTTAAAGTTGATGAGTAGGGAAGCTAAGGGAGTGTCGTGATTTCTGATGTGTCGGGAATATGGTGGTGTCGGTGGGATCGGACGTGTCGGAGGCTATAGCTGTCGGGATAATGGAACTTTTGGGATAATGGAACTTTTGGGATAATGGAACTTTTAGGATAATGGAACTTTTGGGATAATGGAACTGTTGGGATAATGGAACTGTTGGGATAATGGAAATGTTAGGATAATGGAGCTGTCGGAATAATGGAAATGTTGGGATAACGGAATTGTCGGGATAATGGAACTGTCGGGATAATTGAGATGTTGGGATAATGGAAATGTTGGGATAACGGAAATGTTGGGATAATGGAAATGTTGGGATAATGGAACTGGATAATGGAAATGTTGGGATAATGGAGCCGTCGGGATAATGGAACTGTCGGGATAATTGAGATGTTGGGATAATGGAACTGTCGGGATAATGGAGCTATCGGGATAATGAGAGTGTCGGGATAATGGAACTGTCGGGGTAATGGAAATGTCGGGACGATTGGACGTGTCGGGAAACTGAAGACGTCGGGAAAGCCGTACTTTTCTAGTGCAAGACAATCCGAGACACTTGTACTGCGACTATTGCAACCAGTGTTTCTTCCAGACTTTTTTCTCCGGGGGGGCACTTGAAATTTTCGGGGGGGGGGGGGGGGGTGGGGGGTGGGCGGTAGACTTTCTTCGGGGGGGGGGGCGGACACTGTTAAAAGTATATATTTTCTATATAAATTATATAAATTTCATTTCGTTCGGGGGGGGGGGGGGGGATGCGGTAAAAAAATTTCGGGGGGGGGGGGGGGGGTGCTTTGCCTCCCCGAAGACATGCCTGGAAGAAACTCTGATTTCAACCAGACACTTAAAATAGTCTCAACTGTACATGACAAAAATAGCTCCATAGCGCCATCCGCCATTTTTTTGCTACATTCATGATTTACAGAGATAGACATAACATATGGCATACACTATTTTAAGATGTTTTTGTGGGTGGAGAGGGGTTATTATTTTTTTTTACATGTAAAAACTGCAGATGTATTTTTTAATGTATTACAAAAATAAGTGAATTATCTTTTGCAGAGATAAATTCTCCTTAAATTATAGGTTTTTTTTAAGACACGCTTTTCTTTAAAAATAGCTAAATTTAGAAATAAATAAACTTAGATCAAGGATTAATCATTGATTTGTTTTGTTTTTTATTCTGACCTGGAAAAATAAAGATTTTAAAAATAAGATATCTGAAATTAACTAAAATAGCGTCGCTAGTTTGTTAGACAAACACATTCAACATGGGTGATCCAGTGGCGGAACTAGAAATCAAAGGCTCCCCCGCAAAGAAAAAACTAGGGCCCCCCTATATATATATATATATATATATATATATATATATATATATAAAATCTATATCCTAATTGAGTTATTTAGTCTACTTCATTGCAATATATAACCATCCTTTTTTTTTTTTTTTAACATTACTTTTTTAACCATTCTGAGAGAACAAACTAGAAAAAATTTAGTCCCAACTGAGAACGTAGTTAAATGCACTGGTAAAAAATATATAAAGACGTTAGCTTGATTCGTGAATGGTTTCTCGCGTTATGTTTATTTTTTTCATTTTCGGCTTTTATAATATCAATTTTGAAAACATTGATTTTTATAGCTATACTATTATATAGTACGTCTTATTTAAGTAACAATTCAGAGAATCAATTGCTTTTTAATATACACAGTACAAAACTATTCAAAATGAGCTTCGTGGGCATCCCTATTTTAAAGAAGGGCAGTAAGTCATGCAAGTAGTGTGAATGTTTACCTACCTTTCAAACTATAGCTCTTGTAGATTTTAAAATATTTTTCTACGCAACAATCTCTGCTATATACAAAACCACTTTCAAGATGCATGAAAAACATAATTTTTGAAAAAAAAATTCTTTGTTTTTTGGTCGGAACTGGGCCCCTAAACGTCCTGGGCCCGCCCGCATTGCGGGGTCTGGCGGTATGGTAGTTCCGCCCCTGGGATGATCAACATGCGCAATGAGCATGCGCCTGCAATACGCAGTTGTTACGTCATTTACATGTGATGCTGTGATATTATGTTGTTTACATAACGCGTTCATGTCAACTTCATATCTCGCGTCAAATAGATAGCGTTGAATATTTGTGGCGATCTTTAAGTTGATACTGACACCCAGGGGTGGTCCTCCGGTACCGGGGGAAATCCCGGGGGAGGGGGAGCTATAATAGTGCTGTACTAGGCTTATTGGTGGTTTAATTTAATAAAAAAAAATATTTGTCGCGTGAATACTCATCAAGCTGATGATGAGTATCTTGTTTTGATGAGGTAAACATGCATGATGAAAGTTTTAATCTGCGGTTAGGAGGGGGGGGGGGGAATCTTTTAAAACTTTCCGGGCCTCTTTTACACGGCCAATTCACCACTGCTGACGCCAAAAGCTGTACAAAAACGTCTAAAACATTTTCAAATGTGGACTGTTACAAGCTGTTTGAGTAAACGAACTTTCTTTTTTAAATTATTGTTTGAATGTTAAAAATGAATACAACAACCATTTTTTCACCTAACTTCAAGGATCTACGCGCCTGCAGTTCCTTGTATGTTATAGAACATTTATTTCATCTTCCATTGATTAGAATTCACTTTAGACTTTAGACCAGTCGCCTTGATAGAGCCATCATTTCTGTCGTCGCATATTCAATAAGCTTTTAATTAGCCGCTCGTTAAACAAGCTTTAATTAGTCATAATGGCAGATTTTCCTCTTAAATCAGAGACCGTTAAAAAACATTTTATCGCCGTAGTACTAGCGACACGCGGTGTTTTATAACAGGGTTGTTTTGGATTTATTTTATGTACTTTTTAAACCGCAGTACAGGAAATACCTCTTTATTGGTGTCGTAAATTCAAATTGTACTTGGTTACCTTAGGTCGGCGGCGAGGGGTCGGTAGGATGCTAGGGGTGGGGGGGGGGGGGGGGGGAAGAAGGTGTCACGTGGTTCTGATGTGTGTCATCTGCTGTTTAGAGTTGATCTGACGGGGAGAGGGGGGGTGCTTATGTTGCAGAGAATCTAATTTAGAACATAAAACCTAAGTGTAAAAATATCTTATTAACCATTTTTAAACTGTTCTTTAAGTTCTTTAATACATTATTTATAAACTGTGTTATACAATGCATGTAAACTGTTATATTCACTGTTTTGTTATTTTTTTCTACATTCATTTAACTCAACGAATGATGGCTCGTATTATTCAGAAGTTACACAAACATAAAAGCTATAATGAAGTGTGCCAGGTGTCCTCTCTTACCTGCCTCCATAGGTGAGTCTACACGACTGAGGAAATCACAGAACGGTAAACATCATGGATGACTACGATACAGAAACACATACGCTCTGTTTCCTCTACACATAGGACAGTACTCTCCCCACCTTACCCCCATCTCTCTCTCTTAGCCATTCCCTATAGGACGAATTTACAAGAGACCATTTCTATCTTAATACTTGACAGCTTGTATCTAGATACTCAACAAAACTATTTATATCTGAATAGTTGGCAAGACAAATTGTATCTAAATACTCAACAAGACCATTTATATATGAATACTTGGCAAGACAACTTGTATCTGGATACTCAACAAGACCATTCATATATGAATATTTGACAAGACAACTTGTATCTAGATACTCAACAAGACCATTTGTAGTTCAACTGTTTGTCAAGACAACTAGTATCTAGATAATCAACATGATACCCTATAAAAACTTGTATCAAAACACCCCATCATTTCCGTTAAGACGGCCAGTGTGGACACACTGCCCTACTGCAACTCTCTAGTCTAACGATCATCAATCAGCAGTGAGCAGCTCCAACAGGTTAACCAATGCACGTGCATGTATTCACTACTCACGCCAAGGCTTACAGCTCAAAGTAATGATAAACATGTGTTTTCAAGTGTCGCGCGCTGAGTTTCAATGTCTAATGCAAATCAAATTACACAAAACATGATGCGTGAAGAAAACACTTGAAATTCTAAACAAATTGAAAAACAAAGTTGAGTTTAAACCGGTTACAGTTGAAAGTCCAGTGTCGTTTCAGTGTAGGAACTAATTAAAGCGCTCGTTTATTTGGGTAAATTGTTATCGTAGAACTTAGGTGGGAAACAGATTTGTTGTCAACAAGATTGACTGAAATAAGAGTACGTATATGTATATCATGATGGTTTTTAGTGCAGGTTTAGAGGCTGTGAATATATATGTAAGCATGTATATATATATATATATATATATATATATATATATATATATATATATATATATATATATATATATATATATATATATATATATATATATATATATATATTCATATACATATACATATATATTCATACATATATATATATATATATATATATATATATATATATATATATATATATATATATATATGTATATGTATATCATACAAAACCAGTTAACATTTAATTTGCTATAATGAAAACTAGCAACATTTAAAACATTGAGTTCAATGTTTAACAATTTAAAAAAAAAAATTGCCTCGACGGTGATAGTCTAGCACAAACAGCAGCCAAAACACAACCTTAGCACTACAGTGAAACAAAGGTTATCGTCATACATTTAGAACATTAAAAAAAATTTACTTCCATTTTCAACATATTCTATGAGGAAGGTGAAATAGTTCCCTGTTTCAGTGAGTTTGACACGAAAAGGAGTCGGCATCCGAACTCAAGAAATTCGGGTTAACAATCGAACGCTCTACCATTTGACCACGCCGTTCTGTTGCTAACTCTAAGCACCTATACAATAACAAGCTATGCATGTGTTAGATCATGAGGATCGATACTTTTCAATATCGCATTGCTAATCGGCCTGCTGCACTTTTGATCATAATATTTGATGGTTATTTAACAACGATGGCGATAATCCTGCAATAGTACGTTCTGATACGGTCTACGGACGACGCTCCATTGGTGTATATTCTGGGCTTATGTGGTTTAGCGACGGTATGGCTTTTTATGTATTCAGTTGATGTCGCTTTGTTTGTTTCGTGACGTATTGTGACGTCATTGAAATGGTGTGTGGGGGGGGGGAATTTAGCTTTGGCTTGGTTATAGGATAAACAATATAGGGCCCTCCCTGGCTTATTGTGGCTTTTATATTACTAGGCTTTTTTTGTAGTATACCTGTATGGACCAATATAATTTAGACTTATGATAGTAGGCGGGTCAAAGTGGTAAAAGTTTTGTAAATTTTGAAAACACGTGCAGCGTTTCCTCCAGAATTTTTACTCCGGGGGTAGGGGTATTTGAATTTTTTCGGGGCAGGGACTAAAATTTTCGGGGGGGGGGGGGGGGTCGAGGACACTTTTAAAAGTATATATTTTCTATATAAATTCAATTTTGTTTGAGGGGGGGGGGGAGTTAACTGGGAGAAACATGGAAAACGTGGGGGTCAGAATTTAGGTTGTAGGACGTGGGTTAGGGTTTTGGTTAGGGGTAAAGTTAGCGCTGACATTCGTATGTTTAAATTAGCATTACGGTAGTTAACTAACAGTAACCTCACCCCCCCCCCCCCTCCACGCGTTCAATTTTGTCTCGATATCCGATACTGGTTCAACGCAAATCCTGCGTTTTTTTTATAGCCTGCTGTATCTATAAGACATCATGTAGGGGGACATGAGAATCAGCGGGAGCGGGGAGGGAGGGGGTAAGTGTGGGTGAGTTTTTAGTTTTTGTTATAAACTTGTTAGAAAGTAATACGGTCTTTAAAAAGGTGATAATCATACCGGGATTGGAAACGTATGATCTTTAAATATGTGATAAGCATACATGGATTGAAAACATATGATCTTTAAAAAGTTGATCAGTATACAGGGACTAAAAAGACAAACAATACCAAAGAGACCCTATGGATGAAGACAGAAAGTACATTCACCATAATGTTTTTTTTTTCTCAAAGATAGCTCAAAGAATTAAATGAAATTAAATTTTAAAATATGACCAAACAAGAAGGAGATGGGCAGGTATGACAACAAGCAGTTTGAAAGGAAATTTAATACACACGTTCTTTCACGTCGCTTTCAAGGACAATTTGAATTTTGTTTTCTTCTTCTCTACGCCAACGGTGTTAAAAAAATTTAATGAAAGGAAATTCAGATTTCAAAGCGAATTTGAAGTTCAAAACGAGATTCAAGAGATAATAGTTCACGGGTTAGTACCTTTGGACGGGCGAAAAATCAAAGTTTTTTATTTTGATAAAAGTGCGTGAATTCATCTCAATTTAAGACACTTCCGGATATTTCTGTGTGTAGGAAGGAGGGGTTGTGTCGCCGATGGATCCATTTTGCAAGAATTCAACGCTCGTATTGTGTTTTTGAACTCACGTCAGCTTCGTGTTGCAAGATGTTTCACACCTTTAGCCTTGTGATTTTCCTCCCCCGTCAACAGATCTGCGCAGTACTCTGTCTGCGCATACTCGCCGTGTGAACAATTCAGTCTATTGGCCAATTTGTCAACTCTTTAAAGTGCAACAACATTTGGCAGGCTATTCGTCACGCAATAGGAATGCACAGATTGTTAACGTTGTGTTGCTCTACACTAAGTCTTGACCCA
The DNA here is from genome assembly GCF_028476545.2 of Physella acuta. NCBI lineage: Eukaryota > Metazoa > Mollusca > Gastropoda > Physidae > Physella > Physella acuta. Next base: position 150,203 of record NW_026732541.1, on the reverse strand, counting down.
AACAGTCTAAACGTAGTTTGCACAAAGACTTTGTGCAGGCCATACAAGCCGATTTTGAAAAGTAAATTTTATCTTTTTCTTCCGTTCTTAATTGTAATATTTGAAAGGATTATCCTCTAACATATAAAGTAAGTAAAGTTCCCTTCCAAACACGACGGTCTAAGTGAAGTAGAGTTCACTTGTTTCTGTGACCTCGACATATGAAGATATAGTGTGGTCAGCACTATGCCTAGCCGCCTTTACGTAGACTAACGTGATTTAGGTACCCATCAGAGCTGGGTAGACTCAAGGGTTGTCTACTAACTTGAATCCGGATTCGAACTCGAGAATTACGGATCTTCTAACGTAGTTAAGTATTAATGTCAACATGTTGTTCTTAATACGGCACGTTGATTCCGATTTAAGCCTGCTTTTCCTTTTGACTTGCTTTAATAGCTTTTATCTACAATAAACAAGATAGCAGTTAATCAATTTTAGTTTTGGGTCCCACATGGGTTGCTGTCCCCTGGATGGGGGGGGGGGGGGGGGGGGACGCTCTATACTTTTGTAGCTAGCAACCAAAAAGTCCCCTCGCCCAACCACACCGTCACCATTGAGTACCGTTTGTTCCTATTTACTAGTTTGTCCTCTGAAAAAAACCCTAGACAACGGATAACAATTTTCAAACAACACGATCGTAAACGATTTTATTCAACAATCATAAGTGGTTGGTGCGAACAACAACCCATCTAGGAGAGAAAAACTCCAAAATCTATGCCTTTCAGATTGCCTTTGGGTGGATAAAAGCTATGGAAACAAACTTAGAAAGAAACGCAGGCTGAAGTTGGAGTCAGCGGGCGATATGGCTCTTACCATGTTGAAAGTAATCATAATTTGTGTTGGAGGAAAATATGTCAAATATTGTAAGTAAGAACGAAGAAGTACCAAAATGCTTTTGTGTTTTAATTGTTTTGTAATTGAAATCTAAAAAAACCCACATTTTTCTAAACATTTGAAACTGTTTAGTGTAAGTCAGACTTGAATCACGACATTTCGAACAGTTGTCATAGTAACAACATCTCTAATCTCACAACAAGAATAAGGTTTGCCAATAAATACAATATGACCACAATATGATCACAATATGACAAGAATATGACAAGAATATGACCAGCATATGACCTAAATATGATCAGGGGTCGGCGTGGAGGAGTCGGTAAAGCTCATGACTGCTAAACTGAAAAGTCTCGAGTTCGAACTCTCGGGCTGATGAGGCTCGTTAGCTAGGAGAAACAACTCCAAAATCAAGCAGCTGCTTTCTGGTAGTTTGTTCTTGTTTGGACAAAGGCTATGGAAGCAAATCCAGAAAAGCAGGCTGAACTCGGAGTCAATGGCCTCAATGGTGCATAACCAGTTGACACGTAACCTTAATTGTATTGGAGGGGGATCCCTTCCAACATAATGACCACAATATGACTACAATAGGAGCGAGGCCTTCCTAAACAATAAATCATATCTTGAATTATAATTAAAACTGTAAGGGATAGCATCTGTTACTTCAATATTTTTAGCGCTATTTTCATTCTGGAGAATTGCGTTTATTGACTCGTCATTTCTGGGAATGTATGGATGTGTGTCCGCAGCTTTAAGTCGTATCTCCTCCTCAACGAAGCAATATCGAGGACTAGTTCCAAAAGCAATTATGTTAAGCAAGTTACGAGGATGAACATAGGCCATAAAAATTCCGGGTTTCTTTCATGGATTTCCCGGAAAAGCCAAAAAAACTCGAAAAAATGCAGTTTTTGGCCCATATCTCGGCAACCAGACCAGGGGCGGAACTACAGTGTCGCCAGACCCCGCAATGCGGGGGGGGGGGGGGGGGGGGGGGCCCACGCCGTTTAGGGGGCCACAGCCGCCCATAATCATTTTTTTTTATAGTTAAAATGAATTTTCTTGCATTTTTGACCTGATGGTTGTTTTGAAAAAGAATACTGTAGCTGCAGTTGAAGTATCTTTATTCTATAGACACCATCCCACGCTCATGTATATTCTTTTTTCTACAATCAAACACACCCTGTTGTCGGCAAAATTCTTTTGAAAAAACATCAATTGCGCGAGAGGCCGCTAGATATTAAGACGGCTTTTTGAGACCATCGAAAATTTGGTACTGATGGATAATAGTACATCGGTGCTTTGTTGTCCCTTTTAAGTTCCTTTCTCAGACCTCCCCTCCCGTTCTTAGCCTTACAAGAAGCGAATAGATAGCGCCTCAACAACTAAGCTGGCTCGTATCGGTGGTAGTGTAGACAAACTAACGCTCCAACAACTAATATCCAAGAAATAAAGTGCCGACATTGTTTACGTTTAATAACCACTGTTCTAGAAAACAAGACAAACGTCTCAAATAAATACACGAATGATAGCGTGTTATATATATATATATATATATATATATATATATATATATATATATATATATATATATATATATATATATATATATATATATATGTTTGTTTCGTCACTGGCACCTTGATAGTGGTTTTGTAAATAACAAACAGATAACAGATCTAATACAGTAGGTATGTTATATAGTAGCTAAACACAGTAGTGATGTTATATAGTAGCTAAGACATGCTGTTGCGTAAAAATTTTTTTTAAAAATATACACATTAGCTGTAGTGTGAAAGATAGGTAAACGCTCAAACCACTTCCATAAATTATTTCCCTTTTTCAAATAGTCAAATAGGGTTGCTCGTTTAGATTTGTAATAATCAAATTAAACAGCAATTACTGGTCTTAATTGTTATTTTAAAAAAAATAAGTACTAAAGAATGGTATAGTATAAAAATGAAACGTAGTTAAAATTAATAATATAAATACAAAAAAATCATAAAATAAACATAACACGAGACACCATTACTTATACAAAGCTTCATGATTGATATACTTTTGACCGACTTAATGATTAGATGTATTAAACATAAATGAAAACAGAGATTTTCAAAACAGACCAATGCACTCACACACATAACATGTTGTGATTAGATTTAATTGAATTTTTTTTTTCAAAACCCGATCAGGCCAGAAAGGAGTATCCTATGTTCGTATTGTGTTTATATATATATATATATATATATATATATATATATATATATATATATATATATATATATATATATATATATATATATATATATATATATATATATATATATATATATATATATATATATATATATATATATATATATATATATATATATATATATATATACACATATATATATATATTGGGGGCCCAAAAAAATTTTTTGCGGGGTGGCCCATTTTTTCTAGTTCCGCCACTGAACCAGACCACTTAACGGCTTGAAACATGTACCAATCGATTCCTGCCATAATTTAGAACAATATTGCCGAAGAAAGTTTTCAAAAATATCCTTTCGTTCGGTCACAAAAATGTTTTTGAATTAATTAAAATTTGGACCGAATTAGTAGGCATTTTATGCAACCACACCACACGCGTCATCACGTCACGTTCGGTAGCTAGGCGCGCAATGGTTTTTAGTCATGTAACTCTATTGTAAATAAAACATGTAAAATACTGAAAAAAATAATTAATAAAAAACGCTTTAATAACTAACCAATGGTTTTACTAACCCTGCTCTTGATTTACGCTACGACAGAGCTATTTTTAGATAACACAGGGAAATTGCGCTAAAATTGTCACTAGACTTTTTTTAATTACTTGTTTTTTTGTATTTCAGATAGCGTCTTCGTAAAAAAAACGGAACCACCACCTAAGGTTTTTATGATTAAAATTATTTTAACATTTTAGCGAAATTGTGTGTTTAATGTGTTAAGGTGTGTAAAGGCCAGTGTTGGGTTTGGAATAATGCAGTAAAGTGTGTCAGTTTATAAAGTGTTTCCATGTAATTGTATACATTTGTGTTCAGGCTAGGGAATAGGGGTGTTTAGACTATAAAAGTGTGCTATTTTATTAAGGTATGTTAAGTTTAGTGTATAAGGTGTGCTCATGTAAGCGTATTAAGGTGCGTTCAGGCTTATGTGTAAAGGTGTGTTCGTTTATAAAGTCTGTTTTAAGCTGCATGTGGTGTGTTCAGGTTAGTGTATAAAGGTGAGCGAAGGTCTGATGACCTAATATACACTCCGAGGGCATACAGAAGTATGTCACCTGCCATGGTGTAATTACGTAACCGCTGCAAATGGACGGTTTTATTTCATAAACCCGCACCTGTGTAAAGTTAATTAAAAAGCTGGATTAAAACCTGCATACAGAACATGTAAATTGCATTGGAACCTATCCGAATCTTTGTTTAAAAATGAACTCCCCAATGTAATATGTGTTAGAGGTAGGTTGGGGGGAATTATCGCGTCTACTGGAGCGTGTATAACCAAGAGGACAGCGAACTTTTAACCTATTTAAATAGTAACCTTAATTTTACTTGTAACCCCGCAGTTAATTTTCTGTTGTTGCAGTTTTTGTGTTCTACTTTTGGTTGATTAATGGTAGATTTCTTGCCCTACTTTCATTCTTTTGTCGTTGATCATAACTCGAGGCATGCAGATTGACTAGTACTTATGAGCCGCCATCTGGGGTGAGAGGTCGCGAATACTCACATCCTAAACATGCTCACACTCTCTATACAACCAGACTCACGAGCACACATACACAAACACACGTACACACAACTACATTAACTGATACGAGAACACTCACATTCAAAACACGCTCATACTCTCTAACACGCCCACACTTACTAGCACATACACACTCACAAACACCGTCATTCTCAACAATCACAACATCCGCATCTCAACATTCACAAAAGGAGATCGGCGTGGTAAAGGTAATAGTTGTTAAACAAAGAAGTCTCGAGTTCTAGGTAAAACAAACTGCTGTCTTGTTGTTTGTTCTCTGATGGACAGCAGCAAATCCAGAAAGAATAGCATGCTGAAATCGGAGTCAACTGATTTCAAAAGGCGCATCATAAGTAATACTTAATTTTCTTGGAGGAAATCTCGCAAAACATTACAATTATGTACGAAGAAGATTAACACCTTCACGTACAACTCTCACAAACACCCTCACTCAACACTCACAAACACCTTCATACAACACTCACTAGCACCCTCACACTCAACCTTCACAAACACCCTCACTAAACACTCACGAACACCCTCATTCAACACAGAGGCGTAGCTACCCCTCCCGGCGCCCGGGGACAAACTTTCAATTTGGCACCCCCCATATATTTTTTTATATTTATAATTCAAAATAGCAGCTAAAATGAGCTTATTTTGGCGCCCGTAGTGTCGGCGCCCAGGGACATATATACCTCCCTGTCGTCCCCCCCCCCGACGCTACGCCTCTGATTCAACACTCACAAACATCCTCACTCAACACTCACATTCACCAATCATAAAGCACCCCCACACTCACACACTGACACTCACAGACACAAACGTAAACACACCCACACACTCACACACCCAACAAGATACGCACTAACTACACTTTTAACAAAATAACAAGGGAGAAAACCCGTCAATACATTAAAACTCAAAGTACACCCATATATCGCAAATTACATTTCCAACTCTGCTTTTAAACATATTTTAATTCTCTTTTAAGTTGTTTTGCCGCATGTAATATGTCATGTTTTGTTTTTACACTCTAATAAAATGAATGTCTAATTAAGACAATTTCGTACATTTTGCCTTAGATCCGAGAGTGTGATAGATTTTTTTTTATTATCCCTCGGCTGGGTGGGTGGGGGGGGGGGGGGGGTGTAGGGCAGCCGAGGCAGGATGTACTTTGGTAAAAATGTTGTGGTTGGGTTGTGGAGGTGGGGGGGGGGGGGTGTTGCAGGGGGTGGAGGGGAGATTGTCTTACATTAAGAAGTTTTATATATATATATATATATATATATATATATATATATATATATATATATATATATATATATATATATATATATATATATATATATATATATATATATATATAAATATCATGATTGGAATGCGGTGGGTGGAAAATATTTTATGTATTTTTCATTATGTCGTAACAATCAGTAGGTCCATGTGCCTTTGTTTATGTTTGCTGGTTTGAATATACAAATAAATATTTTGTCTGTGTTCAATTCGGTATTTTGAGATAGAACATTTTCCCTAAGGACTGACTTTCCCAAAAAAGACTAATCGCCTTAAGATTGATTCCCTAAAGGTAATCTGCCGTAATGCTAATTCCATTAAAATCCTTTTTTCCAAGGAAAGTCTTCATGAAAGTCCATTTACTTTATGAATGTTTGCTCACTAGACTAATAACTCCTTGTCTGAGTTCTTTAAGACCTAATGTCCAAAGGTTAATTACGCTAAAAATAAAATAAAAAACAACGATGTGCTTAGATGCTGGCCTTTATGAGTGTAATTTGCAAGTGAAATGGTAGTTTATGTTATAAAATTCCCCACTTTCAATATTAAAGTGTTTCAGTGTGTAAAATAAGCGAAAAAACAAAACATATTTGTTTACAAGCGTTCAAATATAATGCAAGCATGAGCAGAAATATTATTCTAAACAAATTCGCAAAAAAAAAAAAATTAAAAATTCTGTTTGTTAATATCAATATTCCCCGACTACAACAACAGGTTTTTACTGTCAAAACGTCACGCAAGCGCCACCATCACACAGTCTTATAGAAACAATCAGTTTTGATCCCAACCTGTTATACACCTATACATAAACCTGACCCAACCTACTAACACTTGTACAAAACCTTACCCAACCTGTTAAACACCTGTAAGAAACCTTACCCAACCTATTAAATACCTGTACGAAACCTTACCCAACCTATTAAACACCTGTAAGAAACCTTACCCAACCTATTAAACACCTGTAAGAAACCTTACCCAACCTATTAAATACCTGTACGAAACCTTACCCAACCTATTAAACACCTAGTCAAACCATCTTGGTCGAACCGATAAAAAATAGCACACTCCCCCCCTCCCCCACACACTCTCACCTATTACATAATACACCATTGTTCACCACTAAACTTAACACCATTCAGTCACCATTCGATGCCCACCAACACGACCACGCCCCAACGGTTGATTAGTTTTTACCAATTAACATATTCGTCATGTGCCTGTCGCAGATGGAGTCTAGACCGGCGCACTCTTGCCCCCCCCCCCCCCCCCCCCCCCCACCCACCCAACCCGAGTTTAATCCGCTTCCGTACAGCCGATTACTTCTCAACTTCAGAATCAAATTTAAACTAACCTCGCGCCCATTAATTAAAAAAAAATAATTTTAAAGTAAGAAATTGACCGTCAAAGAGTTTTTACGGTTATTAAAATGTTTGCGGGATTGTTTCGGAAATTCCCGTAAATTACGGCCGCACTTTAAGACACAGCGGTGCGAAGCTTTTGCATGCGGATTTAATGACAGAGAGATGAACGTCTAGAAATAAACAAAAGGTGAGGCATCTGCGACCTAATTATGTCAAGGTTAATTGCTGACGGGTGATTAAGAGGGATGCAATAAAGTGAGTCGGGTTGAAGGAATGAGGGGGGGGGGGGGACGGACTAATGAAGATGAGTAGATTACACGTGCAGTGTTTACCAGAGGATACGTAAATACATTGAAAATACTTTGTCAAAACACAAAATACGATTTTTTTCGATCTAGAACTGACGCGACGTTACGAGATTATTAAAATAAAAGTGTAATGTGGAACAGATTCTAAACTGCTCCTAGCCTTGAAGAACACATTTTTTTTGTGTGTTGTTGTTGATTGATTCGTTTTTCCCTCTTTTCATCGAGATCTTGTTTTTGGACAAGGAAATATAAGCAACATCAGGAAATTAGCTTGAGGGATTTTAAAAAAAATAATTATACGTCCATCGGAAGATTCGCTTTATTTTCAAGAAGATTCGCGGTGTCTTTTTTGGAGTTTTTTTGTCTTCCTTTAGGAAGAATCGCAGTGTCTTTTGCAATATTCGGAATATATTGTACATTCTAACTTACAAAACCAATTTTCACACGACATATTGCGCTCGAAAATTATTTATACCTTTTATATTTTCCGCAAAATGGCCCCGGTATATTAAGCGATAAAGTTTTCATCACTTAGCCCAGCCGCCTTTACTATACCTAACGTGAGTTAGGTACGCATTAGAGCTGGGTGGACTCGAGGACTGATTAAAACCCCGGTTTGAACTCGAGACTTTCGGGTTAGCCGTCTGCCGATATGCCACGCCGTTCTATCATAGTTATGTAGATCTAATTAAACTTTTGTTTATGTAGATCTAATTAAACTTTTGTTTCTTGGGTTTATTTTTTACTTTTTAAAAATTATTTTTGAAGCGGTAAAAGACGATTGTCAACTACACATGGACTAACACATTCGCTACCACCTCAGCTCTCCTCCCTAACACACATCTAGCGTGTAGGTCGCCACAAACTCGCATCAACTGCAGCGCGAAGAGACTAAAACCCAACAAAAGAAACAAAAAAAAAAAGACCAATTTTTGTCAAAAGTCAACGGATTAAGTAAAACTCAACGATTAAAATTAGCCTTGCAAAAAAAAAACAAAAAAAAAACGCCTGGTAGTTAAACCACATACGTTAAACCCAAATGTTAAACCGTGTTAAACCATACCGCGCACACATGGCGCGCTACACTGGGTTATAATTTAACTTTAAAATTTGGCCTAATTGGTTGGTTCGCGGACAGAATTAAACTTGCTAATAGCACGCGGGCTCCTTGCTTGCCTGGAGTCAGTAAAGTTGAGGAAAGGTCACGAAGGTCGCGACCTGTCTCATTTGAATACAATACACTCTTGCTTATCAAGCTAACGGTTTTATAATGCGGCGCTACCAAATGACTTCAGCACGTGTTAAAAGCATTTCATTTGATGTAGATTATCTTTTCCGTTAGAGGGTACGGGTTTCAGCGTGTTGAAGTCATAAGCTTGGAGGTGTTAAGTTGCTTTTGACTTGTCATTGGGGTATTTGAGCAGGTGTTTAGATCCCTATTTTGATAAGTTATTTACCCGTACTTTTGTTCGTTGATGAAGATCGCTTTGGTATTTTAATAACGTGCTTTATCATTGTATTGCTCAAATGTTTGTTTTGATTAATTAGCCTAAAAAATGTGAAATATTGTAGTTTGCAATAGAAGAAACACTGCATGTATGGATAAAATGATTTATATTGTTTGTTATGAAACAATACTCGAATACAGTTTTCTATTCTACGCTTTATCTCTAAATAAGGTGATTCAGTTTTGAAATACCCACAATTGTGACTGGTACGCATTAAGGCTGAGTTAACTCATGAGCGTATAAGAGTTATTAATTACATACATTTATGTCTACGCAAAATAATGAATCGTACTCGCTCTCCGTCTGTTGTTAATGTGTTCCATGACAAATGATCTCAGACAAAATATCACAGACACTATTCTCAAGGATATAATATCTCAGGAAAAAATTAAATGATCTCACGGATAAAGATCGGTGATATACAATTTCTCAGGACAAAATATATCATGAAGATAATATACGTGATGAATTACCTCACACATAATCCGTTACCGAATAGTAAGCTCTATGTCCGTACGGTTTTATTTTTTTATATTGCAAGCCAGGTACCAATTTTAGCTGAGTGGACTCATTAACGTCCTAAGGACTTGAGTCTAGGATCAAAACTCTAGACTTTCGCGCTAGAAGTTGAGGGCTCTACCTTCGACCACAGCGTTCCGGTAATTCATACACAACCTTACAGTTGTACACAATTCATCGTACAATTCCAGGTTGTACACAAGTTTCCAAATCTACCAGGTTGTACAAATTCTGTACGCATCAAGTACGTGTACATACAAACACTACTCTGTGTACAGTTCCAAGAGTACACACATCTTTGACCACGATGTTAAAGTACACTTACACTTACCAAAACTCTATTTTCACTTTTACCCTACTTAACAACTAATCAAAACGCCCTCATACAAAAGTGTATAGCACCCACACAATGCTAAACTATTCCAGCACTCATCATTGAAAGAAACCATTCACGAGCCTACAATGATATGAATAAATTCAAACTTCTATTAATCTCTATACAACATACTAGTTTACTTCGTAGAGATAGATTGTACTTTAATATAAAAGTTCTTTTCCACAAACGTTTGCACTAAGTTGACACATTTATGTCAGTCCCACTATTTCGTATGAAATTTATACCAAAATAAAACACTATTTATGTGGGGGTATTAAAAATAATTCAATATTCGAGTTACTTTTCCGCACTGCGGAGTATTTTTTTACTACATATAAGAACAACAAAAGCTTTTATTAGGTTGTAAAAGTACAGGCCAGGATTAATCTCGGAAATGGATCTCCAAATATGTGACACCATTCCACAATGACTAGATTTTTCAGCGTGTACTTATGTAGTTATGTAAAGAAATATTTCAATAAACGAAACACCTCAACTATTTAGGTCATGATGGTGGGTTCAATACACGGAAAGTCCAAACCACGTGATACGGTTTAAAGGTTAACGACCCCATCTAGATCTACACATTTTTTTTGCAATGCGGCTTTTACAATTTGAACAATAGTTTTGTGATCTTTGAATCAATAAGTCAACGAATCGGTGGTTTTTGTGGGACAGTCATGACTAAAAGTAAGCGAGAGAGCCTGGGGACTCGAGTACTTAGATTGTATGAGAAACTAATCAATAATTAGGTTAATCTACTTCATCAAAAAAAAAACATTAATATTTCATGAGATCAAACTCTTATTTTATTTCAAATTATTTTCTGCAAGTACAAAATGTATATATATATATATATATATATATATATATATATATAATATATATATATATATATATATATATATATATATATATATATATATATATATATATATATATATATATATATATATATATATATATATATATATATATATATTGGACAATTGACGTCGAGCTCTATATGTTTCTACAAAAAACATATTTTAGTTCGTATTTTGAATGCAGTTAAAAATGTGTAGCACACAAATGGTTTTTGTTTCACATCAAAAGGGAAATGGTTCTTGCTTAACCCATTTTCTTGTATAGCGATGTGCCAGGTACTCATTAAGGCTGAGTGATCCACTTCTCGTCTCATGACTGTTAGGTTATTGATTGCACGCTCTATCCGTAGACCACCTCGACGGTAGTTACCTACATGGTTAAATTCACATACGTCACTAATCTCCAGGCTAATCCTTTAATCTGTTGCCTTTAACTGACTTAAAGTTAGATTACAACGGAAACAAGTACACCATTAACATAATTGTTTAAGTTTTTTATAATTATGTATGTAATTCAAACAACTCAATAAATAGATGAGAAAATTGATTTTTAAATAAAGATCTTTTCATCTGACTGTTGCCTGTAACTGACAGATAGATTAGAACGAAAACAAGTACACTACTAACATAATTGTTTAATTTTTTTTATAATTATGAACGTAAACCAGTGGCGTAGCTAGAATTTTTGGGCCTTTATACTAAAATTATTAGTTGACCTATTAGGTTGCAAAGGAGTTAAAGGAGTTCAGTGAAAAAAAAATCTACTAAAGTGGACATTTTATATTCGTCATGGAGGATAACGGGGCCCCTATGTTCATAGGGCCCCTATGTTCCTTGGGCCCCCATATGTTCCTAGAGCCTTATATGTTCCTAGGCCTCCTTTGTTCCCAGAGCCCCCTATGTTTCTAGGGCCCCATATGTTCCTAGGGACCCTCTATGTTCAAAGGGCCCCGTTAAGTTTCTAGGCCCCCCCACCCTATGTTGCTAGGGCCCCCTTATATTCCTAGGGCACCCCTTATGTTCCGTGGGCCCCCCTGTTCTTAGGGCCTCGCTATGTTCCTAGGGCCCTTATGCCCTGTTTGAGCTTGTGTAGTAGATGCACCGCTGATGTAAACCAAACGCCTACATTTATAGATGACAAAAAACCGTTTTAATGTAAAACACTTGTAAGTTTTAAATTCCCAGTGGACGTCATGAGATATTCTAATACGAAATGTAATCGTCAACTCCGGCTATTGACCCCTGCCTGTTCTATTTAAATTTACATAAAGCTAATATAAACATATGTTAAAATTCATAAGGTAGTTCAGCTAATGGTATGATCATTTATGAAGGAATATAAATATATAATTTTTTTTTTACAAAAAGCACAGGGATGAGGAATACAAAATATAAAAAAAATAATTATAAATAAAACAAGGATGCCACAGGGTTTATCAGTAGAGTGAAAAAAAAAAGAGAACAATAATGTAGTATTGCTAGACATATTATTTTTTTCTCTACCAAACTTGTCATCTTTAATAGTACACAGGAACTATTGCCGTTTAGCTGATGAGCGGTAAGATTAGGAGATTAGCGTCCTTGTAGGATATTCACTAATCCCTCCAGCCATCGCCCTATTAAGGCTGCTGTTATACCCCCCCTCTCCACGAGTCTTTGTTACCAACACTGCGTCACAAGCTGTTGTCATTGAGCCTCGTTTAGATCAGTGCGATACTCTCCACACAAAAGCGACGGTTTTCACGCGCTACTAAAAATAGCCTCACGCGATTTGACCATTTGTAAAAAAAAAATTTAAAAAAAATGAGGCTGCTAAACGCCATTTTTTAAAGATTTAAAATGTAATAAGACATTTTAGTTTATAAACATTGCTGTTTTGTCTTAATCGACTTAATTTTTAAAAAAAAGTTTAATGCATAAATACTCAACCTGACAACGAGTTTTCAATTAACAATACAAAGTCATTAACAAAACACATGACTATTTTACATACATGAGTAGCTGTTCTTGGGTGTCATCTCTAGTAGGTTGTTGCCCCTGAAGCCTCATAACAAACACCGTAACTGGGGAATTTCAGCTTGAGAATTCATTGGATAATTTTTGGTACAAGCTTTTACCAAGTTCACAAAATAGATATCAACTTGAGAATTAATTAGTTATTTTTTAACAAGTTTTTCTTAGTGGCCATCCATAAATGACGTCATGCTTTTTTGGACAATTTTTACCTCCCCTCTCTCCTGCGTCACACATAGTCACAAAAAACCGTACCCCCACCCTAAAGTGACCAAACACCTAAGCCTACAACTACCCCCCCCCCCCCCCCCCACTCCTCAAAATTGCAGTTGCAGTTTTCTTGAAACATCGATATTTTTCCAAAATCTTGTCTGAACTGTCAACATAGAGTATTTTAATCAATTCCTAATACCATTTATTAAAACAGTTTCCTAAAACGCGAAATATCGGCTAAAACTCGTTTTCTAACATTGCTTTTTTACAATGCAAAAGTGTGACGTCACACCATCTGAACACTCCACCAGTCCACCTCCCCCTCTGCACACACCGTCACAAAATTACGGACTCCCCCCCCCCCTCCCACTCCCCACCACGAGTATGACGTCATTTATGGACGACCCCCTTAGTTCACAAGTCTGTATCAACTACAGAATTCATACGATATATTTTTTATAAGCTTTGCTTAGCTCGCAGCGTCTGTTTATGGGATGTGGCAAAAGTTGTAACTTAATTTTGATCCACCGACTTCATATAGTATGAATTTCTAATGTACAGAAAACAAGTTAATTAAAAAAGTCTAGTGACATTTGTGCGCAATTTCCTTATGTTATCTAAAAATAGCTCTGACGTATAATGTTGGGGTGCGTTCAAGCTAGAAGAACAATCGGTTTGTAGGTGTTTATGTAATTTTAAAATTTGTGACCGAACGAGAGAATTTTTTGAAAACTTTCTTCGGCAATATTGTTCTAAATTATGACAGGAATCGATTGGTACATGTTTCAAGTCGCTAAGTGGTCTGGTTGCCGAGATATGGGCCAAAAACTGAATTTTTTCGAGGTTTTTTGGCTTTTCCGGGAAATACATGAAAGAAACCCGGAATTTTTATGGCCTATGCTCATTCTCGTAACTTGCTTAACATAATTGCTTTTGGAACTATTCATCGATATTGCTTCGTTGAGGAGGAGATACGACTTAAAGCCCGGACACACATTCATCCATCCATCCATTCCCAGAAATGACGAGTTAATAAACGCAATTCTCCAGAATGGAAATTGCGCTAATAAAAAAGTCTAGTGACATTTGTGCGCAATTTCCTTATGTTATCTAAAAATAGCTCTGACGTATAATGTTGGGGTGCGTTCAAGCTAGAAGAACAATCGGTTTGTAGGTGTTTATGTAATTTTAAAATTTGTGACCGAACGAGAGAATTTTTTGAAAACTTTCTTCGGCAATATTGTTCTAAATTATGACAGGAATCGATTGGTACATGTTTCAAGTCGCTAAGTGGTCTGGTTGCCGAGATATGGGCCAAAAACTGAATTTTTTCGAGGTTTTTTGGCTTTTCCGGGAAATACATGAAAGAAACCCGGAATTTTTATGGCCTATGCTCATTCTCGTAACTTGCTTAACATAATTGCTTTTGGAACTATTCATCGATATTGCTTCGTTGAGGAGGAGATACGACTTAAAGCCCGGACACACATTCATCCATCCATCCATTCCCAGAAATGACGAGTTAATAAACGCAATTCTCCAGAATGGAAATTGCGCTAATAAAAAAGTCTAGTGACATTTGTGCGCAATTTCCTTATGTTATCTAAAAATAGCTCTGACGTATAATGTTGGGGTGCGTTCAAGCTAGAAGAACAATCGGTTTGTAGGTGTTTATGTAATTTTAAAATTTGTGACCGAACGAGAGAATTTTTTGAAAACTTTCTTCGGCAATATTGTTCTAAATTATGACAGGAATCGATTGGTACATGTTTCAAGTCGCTAAGTGGTCTGGTTGCCGAGATATGGGCCAAAAACTGAATTTTTTCGAGGTTTTTTGGCTTTTCCGGGAAATACATGAAAGAAACCCGGAATTTTTATGGCCTATGCTCATTCTCGTAACTTGCTTAACATAATTGCTTTTGGAACTATTCATCGATATTGCTTCGTTGAGGAGGAGATACGACTTAAAGCCCGGACACACATTCATCCATCCATCCATTCCCAGAAATGACGAGTTAATAAACGCAATTCTCCAGAATGGAAATTGCGCTAAAAATCTTGTTATTATAAAGTTTAAAAAAAAATTGTTTTTATTTAATGCTCATAACAAGTATTCAAGTGGGTTTTATTTTAAAAGCATTCAAAAGTAGGCTATAACTATAGAAGTACAAGCTGGTTAACATATCTATAAATAGAGCCACTTTGACTGATTGATAATTATTTTAATTTATACTCTTGTTACAAATAAATTTGTATTTTAAAAATGGGCTACACATATTATATTACTTATTTAGTTATGTATTTCGGGTGCGAGGTAATGCTGTTTAAAGTATCACAATTAACTAAAGTTGATATCAAAATGCTAATGTTTATTTGCCACTTTAGCATTTTGCCACTTAGGTGACTTAAGTAGTTCAAATAAATTAGATAATATCTCACTCATTTTAAAAAATTTAGTTCACATAGAGTTTTGCAGTTGTATATTTGTGTATTGTTAGGGGTATTAAAAGTCTCTTCTTCTTCTCCGTTCTTAATTTTAGTGTTGGAAGGGATCCCCCTCCAACGCAATTAAGTATACGTGTCAACTGGTTATGCGCCATTGAGGCCATTGACTCCGATTTCAGCCTGCTTTTCTTTTTGGATTTGCTTCCATAGCCTTTGTCTAACCAAGAACAAACTACAAGGCAGCAGTTGGTTGTTTTTGGAGTCCCCAACTAACGAGCCTCATCTGCCCGAGGGTTCGAACTCGATACTTTTCGGTGTAGCAACAATTAGCTTTACCGACTCGACCACGCCGACCGCATTAAACATCTTATCTTAAACTCTTCAAGTTCCATAACGTAGATACAGCCCACTCTATGTATTATTGGTTTATGTAAACACGACCGTTATAGATTTGTGTACAGTGAACGTTGACAGCTACTTCATTAAGGGATTGCGTAGGATGAAAGTGTTCATATTTTTAGCACCCTAGTGATACATTAAATAAAATTAAATATTTAATTTTTAAACCCGATCTGCCAGTTAGGCTAATAGACGGCTGGGCGGAGAGACAACATCAATGTCACAGGTCATTGTCATTGTCAGCATATCGGATGTCACTGACACCTTTTTATACCCTACATCAGGGCACCATATGGTATACATTAAGTGTGTTTCTAACACCTTTTGTTTATAGTGGTTAGCGTTATTTGAAAGTAATCTCTTTGAAATGAAACCCTAAGTACATTGATGGTGTACATTGATAGCTGTTCCTTTTAACGTTGTTTTAAGTGAAATAAGAATAAGGGATGGGTTGAATATTTTGAAAATTTATTCTGGAAAAGTAAGACGCGGATTAAAAAGGGTTAATGTGGGTAAAAACTGGTTTAATGTTGTTCTAACGAGCGTTGGTATCTGGAGGGTTAAAGATTGTCCGTGGGTAGTTGTTGGCTGGTGAGAAATAAAATGGAGAGGAAAGATAAGGAAGATAACGTAGATGAATGTGAAGCAGTTGCTATCTGATGGGATGGTATGTACTGGTAAGTGGTGTATGATTAACGTGAGTGCTTAACACCTAGCGAGAGCTCAGCAGCTAATCAACGCTCAATATCTAGCTAGCATCTAGCAATAATTCGAATCTAATTGGTAGTTAGCAGCTAGCTTTTCAGCAAGATCAATTGAGTATTACATTAAATTTTGTTCTTAGCGTCGAAATAATTTTCTTCCTCATTTAGTCGGTATTCTGTATTTATCACGGACTATTAAAACAACATCTAATAATTAGCATTTACCTACTAATTAGCATTTCGTTAGTAATTATCATTTACCTACTAATTAGCATTTCGTTAGTAATTAGCATCTACCTAGTAATTAGCATCCTACTGCTAATTAGCATCTAGCTAGTATAGTACTTAGCACCAACCAAGTAATCATAATACAGCTAGTAATTAGCATCTATTAATTAGCATAAATCTAGTAATCAACGTCTAGCTAGGAATTAGCATCTAATTAGCATCTTGTTGTTAGTTAGTTGATACCTACTAATTAGCATCAAGCTAGTTCTTGCAAGATTTCAAACATCCTAATCAACACACGCAGTGATAGAATTAAAAAAAAACTACAAATCGTAGGGTGATAGATAAAGTTAGCAACACTTTTGCTGAGCATAAATCATGGCCTGGGTTTTATGGAGGAAATGTGATCTAACCTACATTTGTTGGTGGGGGGGGGGGGGGGGAAATCATGGGGCGGGGAGAGGGTGATCGTGGGGGTGGGTGTTAGATTTACTGTAGATTTGTTGGGGGGGTGGGGGTGAGGGTTGGGGTAAGATCTACTCTAGATTTGTTGGTGGAGGGGGGTGAGGGTTGGGGTAAGATCTACTCTAGATTTGTTGGTGGGGGAGGGAGGTTATGGGAGGTGTGATCTACCCTACATTTGTTTGCGGAGGGGTGGGGGTTGTGGGAGGTGTGATCTACCCCAGATTTCTTGGTGTGGGGTTGGTGTGTTTGTGTGATCTACCCTAAATTGGTTAGTGGGGGAGGGGGGTCGTGGGTTGAGCTTGTGATCTACCCTAGCTTTGTCAGTGAGTGCAGAAAGGTAAGGGGGTAGGTGTGAGAAATAGCCTAGATTTGTCACCTCTAAATTACGTTCACATGCTAGTCGTGGAAGAGAGGGTTGAACTACTACAGCTAAGCTGTTCAGTACATAACATAATCATTTTGGACTTGCGTTTGATTTAAGGCTCGAGCTAGTTGTATGTCTATCTGTACCTTACTGAAGTATTATAAGCACAGTTTGATTGAATTCATAGGGTAAAGAATATTCTTTAGGTAGCGATATTTTAAAATATGTATCGTGTTAACATCGCCCTCTGCCTCGCTCTCTACGTTAATTCATCAAAAAAATCTAAAATTATCTATTTGCAAGCAGTGTTTATTTTTTACGTACATATCAATTAAAATACCAACGAAAATTCAAAGTGGTATGATAAAGACATAGTTTTGAACAGCAAACATGGACAAATACAACTCGAATCTATGATATTTTAGACCAACAATCCCTATTCGTATAACAGTATATATTAATATCATAGGCGATGGAAACTTCCAGATAAAAAATATTCAGACAACACTATAGAACAGAAACTGCATACATTTTATTTTCTAGATTTTTTTATCATTTGATATTATATATATATATATATATATATATATATATATATATATATATATATATATATATATATATATATATATATATATATATATATATATATATATATAAATCCTGTTTGTATTTAAGTCATAACAAAATTAATTTGGATTTTTCTTTTTAATTCAGTTTTTAGAAATTAAAGAGATAGATCTAACAAAGCATTCTACTAAACGAAAACAAATAAAAACTCGTATTAAATCAATTCAACACTAGCAATTATGTTTCAAAAAGTTTTCACAATATTGAGTTCTATCACAATCAGTTATTTGGTTCAGAAATTTTGAAACATTGAACTATTTTGCTTGTAAATGTAACAGTAAGAAGATACTTTAACTGACAAAACAAACAAATCCGTTTTGTTAAATAAAAATATTTTTTTTTAAAAAGTGTTTAAAAAATTAGACCAGACAAAACATGTTTCATCAACCGTGCTAATAACTAATGAGTTCATAGTTTAAAAAGTCTCTTCTCGTCTGGATTAATCAACCTGTGTTATAAACATGTCCTTTAGAAATATTTCTTGTGTTGACTAGACGCAATAAGAAACGATTATTACTTAGATTATATTCTTTGATAATTTTTTTTTAAATAGTATAGCATTCTTGTGCAGGCGTGTTTAGAGTTAAAGATAGAAGATATGCTTTTTCGTAGTTTTTTTTTTGTAGACGAACCACATCAAACGGTTGCTAGAGATTATCAATTTTTGTGATGGTGTGGGTGTGAAGGTTAAGGTGACCTGACCGGAGGGTCGTTGCTCTCTGAGGGTTATAAAATACAGATGTAGACTTCAAAACGTAGACGGTTTGTGAAAGTCAGCAATTAACAACTTGGATCCTGACTTTTGTAAGTCATAGATAGTCTCGCTACCTGCGGGTAAAAGTGTGCTAGTGAAACTGTACATACAGGTCAGAGTTTCTTCAAGGCATCACCGCCCCCCCCCCCCCCCCCCCCCAACGAAGACAGTCTACCGCTTCCCCCCCCCCCCTACCCCGAACGAAATGGAATTTATATAGAAAATATATACTTTTAACATTGTTCGCCCCCCCCCCCCCTCGGAAAATTTTAGTCCACCCCCCCCCCCACCCCGAAAATTACAAGTGCACCCCCCGGAAAAAAGTCTGGTAGAAACACTGATGTAGGTCATGACATTTCAGGTCATAATACCAGATGGTCGCAATAGGTGATGCCATAATACACAGAGGGAAAATACCTGTAGTTCATTATACCAGTAACTCAAATTACCTGTAGGTTATTATACCAGTAACTCAAAAATACCCGTATTTCAAAACACCCGTATTACCTTGTATTTGTATTTCATATTACCTGTTGTTCATATCATCTGTAGTTCATATTACTTGGACTTATTACCTATTGCTCGTGTAATTTGTATTACCTCTAGTTTATAATGTATGTTATTCATATTACCTGTACTTCATATTACTTGTTTTTAATAATACTTGTATTTCATAATCTTTATAGTTAATATTTATATTTCATAATTCCTGTTTTTCATTAAAAAAAAATTTCATGGTACCTGTTGATCATAATACATGTTCATAACCTGTTGTGCATATTACCTGTGGTCCATAATATCTGCCATCATAGTACCTGCAGTTCCTAATACCTGCAGTTTTTAATACCTGCAGTTCCTAATACCTGTAGTTCCTAATACCTCTAGTTCCTAATACCTGTAGTTCCAAATACCTGCAGTTCCTAATACCTGTAGTTCCTAATACCATTAGTTCAAATTACCTATAGTCCACCTATAGTTCATAATATATGTTCTTCGTACCTGAAATCATACGTGCTTACCATAACACCTGTCTATCAAACTACACAATACCTGTATTGATTCCTCCTGTGGCTGTTGGTTAAAGACGTGTTTACCGTAAGCAAGTACTGTATGTGGTGCTGTATGTGGTAGTGTATGTGGTGCTGTATGTGGTGCTGTATGTGGTGCTGTATGTGGTGCTGTATGTGGTGCTGTATGTGGTGCTGTATGTGGTGCTGTATGTGGTGCTGTATGTGGTGCTGTATTTGGTACTGTATGTGGTGCTGTATTTGGTACTGTATGTGGTACTGTATGTGGTGCTGTATGTGGTGCTGTATGTGGTGCTGTATGTGGTGCTGTATGTGGTGCTGTATGTGGTGCTGTATGTGGTGCTGTATGTGGTGCTGTATGTGGTGCTGTATGTGGTGCTGTATGTGGTACTGTATGTGGTGCTGTATGTGGTGCTGTATCTGGTGCTGTATGTGGTGCTGTATGTGGTGCTGTATGTGGTGCTGTATGTGGTGCTTTATGTGGTGCTGTATGTGGTGCTGTATCTGGTGCTGTATGTGGTGCTGTATGTGGTGCTGTATGTGGTGCTGTATGTGGTTCTGTATGTGGTGCTGTATGTGCTACTGTATGTGGTAGTGGGTGGGGGCTCCCAGCATACCATGGTATACATCTGTAGTCAAACACAGACAGACAAAAAGAAGGACACACACGTCTGTTTATATACACACTCATGTGTTTGTAAATAAAATATATTAACAACACAACCATCCCAGAGGTGGCTAAAGCTATGAGGTGTAAACCAGTGGCGTAGCCAGGATCGTCTCAAGGGGGGGGGGGGGGTTCCAATTTTTACCCAGGGACAAGTTTTCGATTTGCACCCCCCCCCATCAGACTTTTGATTAGGGGGTTATGACCCCCCCCCTAACCCCCCCCCTGCCTACGCCACTGGTGTAAACATGATTTACCTGGTTTTCTGGTACTGACGACCCTATTCTACGATATCGGCTGAGAGAATTGGACTAATCAAGATCTAAAACGCTTAGCGTTGTCTATGCCTTGTTCGAACATCAAGTCATCAAATAATTTTTTTCTCTCTTATTCGTTTGTTATTCTAGTGTTGGAAGAGATTCCCTTCTACACAAGTAAGTATTACGTGTCCTAGATGGGTTGCTGTCCCCAGATATCGAGCCTCATCTGCCAGGGGGCTCGAACTCGGGCATTTCGGTTCAGCCTCCAAGAGCTTACCCGACCCGACCACCTCCATCAATTGCTTTGATATTCAATACGTGTACAGTTCGTATTGTGTACTGGAATCTACAGAGAAGCTTAACAGCTTTAGCTACTGCATGATACAAGGTTCTATTCTGTACTGAAATCCAGTTAGATCCGCGTTCTTTTGAGACCGCATTCTGCAAGAAAAGAACATACCAAACAAAGAATATAGCAACCATGGAATATAGCAACCATAGCATATACCAACCACAGAATATACCAACCCAATAACATACTGACCTAATAGCATCCTAACTAATCCAATAGTATACCAACCATCGGTTACACCAACTGAATAGCGTAGCAACCAAAGAACGCACCGACGCCATAACATACCAACAAAAAATTACACGCAACAAAAAAAATACCAATCAAGGAACTAAGACACAAACAAACGAACAAACAAACATAAGAGCAAATCGACCAAAGACCATATCATCAAGAATAAGTATCTACTCAGGGCTACAGATTGAGAACCGTTGGATTGAACCTACTAGGTCGAAGTTCAAGAGTTACCCTGTTGTTTTATAGTTCTCTGATTAAAGCTCCTACTAACCCCGTGAGCTAAAGTGAGCTAAAGGTTGAGTTCAGTAAACACGAATCTAGGCAATTTTTGTCTCCCATTTTTGCTTGTTGTTACAGCTGTTAATTTCAGGTAGAGATGGATGGTGTGGGGTGGGGTGGGAGGGGATGGGGTTAGATGGCGAGGTTAGGATGGGGTGGGTGGTGTAGGATGAGATAGGGTTGGTATGGGGTATGGTGGTGTGGGTGGCTGTGGTTAGTGTGGGATATGGTGGGGGTGGGGTGGTGTAGGAGATAGGGTTGGTATGGGGTGTGGTGGTGTGAGGTGGAGGGGATGGGGTGAGATAGCTTAGGTTAGGATTGGGTGGGTGGTGTAGGATGAGATAGGGTTGGCATGTGGTGTGGTGGTGTGGGTGGGTGTGGGTTAGTGTGGAATGTGGTGGGGTGGGATGGTTTAGGAGATAGGGTTGGTATGGTGTGTGGTGGTGTGGGTGGGGATGGGGTGAGATAGCTTAGGTTAGGATTGGGTGGGTGGTGTAGGATGCGATAGGGTTGGCACGTGGTGTGGTGGTGTGGGTTGGTGGGGGTTAGTGTGGGATATAGGGAGATGTGGTTTTGTTGTGTGGGTTATTTAAGGATATAATAATATGGGGTTTATAGTTGGGGTAGCTCAAGTATCACCTACACCTGTATGTACGTGTCAAGAGCTATCGTTACATTCCACTACAAATAATGGTAATTGACTTGTTGGTAAATTTCAGATAGACGAATGATTAGATTCATTATTTGCTAATTAATTTACTTGTTCTCGGGTATGAAAGTTGAAATGTAATTTAACAAATAGACACAGGAATGTCTGAAATACACTAGAAGTATTTCCGAATTTTTTGCTTACAGTTATGTATATATATATATATATATATATATATATATATATATATATATATATATATATATATATATATATATATATATATATATATATATATATATATATATATATCATTAGTATCATTGCTTGCCATGTAGAAAAATGTGTATGTGACCTTGTACCTGTCAGGTCAAGGTGAGTCAGGTGTTGACACGGTAGACCTAGGAATCGTTCAAGGCAGTTATGCATGACGCAGCACTGTCGAAAACCTGCATGGAAGGGTTCTAACCTGCGATAGACCTGGAAAAATAAACAAACCCTGCAGCTTGATGGAGGGTTGAGAGCGACAAACTTTAAGAAGAGTTATCGTTTTTTCAATGTTGTAAAGAGTATCTCACCTTTGACTGGTAAAAACAAATCGAGTTCAGTGCCAATATTTTTCAGGTGCGAGGGTCAATGTATTAGGTGAACAGATGAATAACTCTGCTAGGTTACTTTGTTAGTGAAGGTAGATACAGACTGTCTGTATAGTGAAAATGGCACAGTGTATTCTTATGGCGAAATGATAAACAGCCTGTTTCTATGGCGACAGTAAATATGGAGCAACCAATCATCGAACTTTTTTCCTCCCTTCCATATTAGCATTACCTGCTCGGTGATTAACCCCAGTCATGAAACAGAATTACTGACATTTTAAAATGTGTCCTTACTGTCAAAATTCGTTTTGGTGTTTTTAAAAAAGTCAAATATTGATTAGAGTAAGGGGTAGAGTTAGAGCTAGTGCTAGGGTTAAGTTTAAAATGAATATTTGATTTTTAAAAAAAAGAGAATTTAGCAGTACGGGCAATATAAAAATTTCAGTTCTTCTGTTTCACCGCAACAGGCTAGCCCCCCCCCCCCCCCCCCCCACCACCACCACCACTTGTATAGGAACGTTTAGCTCTAGTATTTATGATAAATGCGTGCCCGTATCAGAGACAACATTAGCTTGTATATTATTCTACTAAGAGTTTCTTTCATGCTGTTTTTCTCCTGGACCGGTCCAGGCACATACAAATTCCATGGGTGATGTCAAGTAAAAAGTTCACGTTTCTATCCTGATGGTCCATGCGCAAATTGAACGTTGGTTAGGTACCCATCAAAACTGGGTAGACTCAAAGACGATCAACTGAACTGAACCCGGATTTGAACTCGGGACTTTTGAGTTAGCAGTCTAGCGCTCTACCGCGAGGCCGCGCTTATTAATATCCAGATTGGGGCGGACACAAGGATCTATTTTCTGCACGATTTATATATTTGTTCTGTTAAGTCCAGAAGTAACGTACGTTGTCCTTGCATACCCGCTACGAAAATATGTTGTCAGAAACTCTACTTCTACTACTGCTGGAGTCGACAACGAACATCCTGGGTTGTGGATTTATCAGCTCCAATCAAAACACAATCAGCAGAAAAAATCACACCAAGGAATAGAGAGCGTTGCTGTATTAGTTACGTCAATGGCATACAGACATCAGTTAATAATAAAAACAAGTCTTTGAAATCTTTCGTGATTTTTGTATTTCATGATGCAGAATCTATCGCTGTGTGAAGTCAATAAACTGTATAAGCTGGAAATGAATCTTTAGATCTCAAACTATTGGGGTATGAATACATTTATAATGGCGTGTTTGGGCTGACAAAAATTTAACGATCAGAAACAAAAATAGAGCTGGGAAAACACAACTAATATAGAACGGATTTGTAAATTGCTTTTTTGATAATGCGTCTTTTAGAGAAGAAAATAATTTATGTTAATAGGCCCTACTTCTCTACAGCATATTTCTAAAATGTTTTTTTTTTGTGTGTAAAAGAAAATATAAAGGCCTACTTGAATCTTTTAGTTATTTATACCTCACAGAATCTTTAGTTTGCTTACATTTGTATTTCGTGTTAAGAAAAGATGCGCTTGTTTGTGTAAAGTACATTAGAGATGGCGTTACACGATACTCACCCACAGAAAAAATCTACAATACACCTGAGCATTGTTCCAACCGCAGGTAGAATCGGGATTTCAAGGTGTGTGAGCGTGTGCGCTTTAGTGAATGTGGATGAGTGTGTGATGTGTGTGTGTGTGCGTGCGTGTGTGTGAGTGAGTGTACGAGTTTAAGATCATCTTGCCTGTTACAACAATGTGCCAGAACATTTTTTTCTCCACTTCTATCAGAGCACGTGAGGCATGCAGACATTGTGTGAGTCTACATGCTGACTATGTCTGCATGCTGATCAGAGGCGGAGACTCGTGCATTTTTGTGGGGGTTAGGAGAGAAAGATGGAGGCAATATTCTCGAAAGTTCCATAATTTAGTAGGTCTTGTAGATTTGTAATAAATGGCGAATTATCTAAAAGACGTACTGAACCTTTAAATTGTTTCCTATAATCTAGAAACTTAATGAATATTTATGTTGTTTAACATTTTGTAGTA
>NW_026732541.1:112500-117500 GCF_028476545.2 Physella acuta | reverse complement strand
ATTGTGGACAAAAATGGTTGGATGATACAGAATTATTGTTTACATCTTAGGTGCAAAAAATTAAGGTGTAGACCAAAAAAACTACCGCGTTTCCCCTTACAAATAGATTTTTTTAGAGAACTTTATTTTATAAACTTTTAACTATTTCTCAATGAAAACAATTTAAAACATTAGACAAAAAGTCTGAAGGATATATGTTTTCATGATTGCCAGTGTTAGATATTTACGGGTGTGTTTTCTGATAAATTGAAAGGCTACTTTCAGTTTCGATTTCGCGTCACTTGATCTGTTACCTATGGATATCTCCCCTTGGTTGATTTTTGTTTTATTTATATCAACTTCACGCGTAATGTAATCAAAGAAAATATATAACAATAACATAATAAATCATTGTAAAAAAACAAGCCATTAACAAATAACATAACCTGTAGATTACACTTTGAACCTGGTAGTATAATTTAGCATATACATTTTCTAGAAATGTAAAATTCTGTTTTCCTGAAATCTTCGATTATCACAACCTCTTGACCTTTTTTTTTTTACAACAGTGCAACGACTGACCTATGACCTTTCCACTATAACCATTTTTCACACGTTGTCGTTAACCCTGACTTCTATTTTAAAATTTAACGTTAGAAAACTTCAAAACCCCTGCTCAACACAATCGCTTGTACAACACAATCTAGCCCCCGTTTCAGTGTGGGAACCGTTGATACGGTTTACATAGGTGAAATATTTCAGTCTCACCTGTCGTGTTCTTACCTGTCGGGTGCCGAGCGCCCCACTTAGCGTTGCTACCTGTATCAGCCCGTGCCTGGGTATCGCCACCCCTGCCCCGCCCACCGTTACTGGAGATTGATCGCTTATAGATAACCAGTTGAAATAATCAATCGACACCTGTTCATCGGATAGGTTAGTCTCTGCCGTATGAGTTTGGATATTAAATCTGTGTGCTGTAACTTCGCGTTTAGCGTACGTACTAAACGATAATCCAGACGGAATATTTTCTGATAAATGTGTCCTCTAAACAGTAGCCTTATAAGACCGGGGGGGGGGGGGGGCTGTGATAGTATAGTATTTAACGGGGGGGGGGTGACACCAAATCGATACATCGTCAAATTAATGGTCACAACAATGGGGTAGCCAGTTAAAATAATACAATAATAGTGGAGAGAGGTGACACCAAACTGAAAATACAACAGCATTAGGGGTCATCCATTTATGACGTCCACATGGGGGGGGGAAAGACTTTTGCGGACGCGTATGGACTTTTATAAGGGAAATAATTGGATTTTTGTGGACGGGGGTGGGGGGGGGCAAAATTTTTAAAAAATGTGGACGTCATAAATGGATGACCCCTTAGAGGTAGTGGTGTGGTAACACCCTCAGTAATCGCCCCTGGTGACGCCCTATCTTGTGACGTCACTACCCATGTATATATTGACACTTTCAAATTCCTGCGACGTTAGACATTGAAGTATGTTGGTTTGATAATGTTACGCTGATAATATCAGGACCGTAGTACAAATACTTGGGTGTGGCTGCCCTATATATCGTTCTTATATAAACGCTCAATACATATGTAACAAAGACTGTATAACTACATCCGGGTCCAGCTCGCTATGTCGTGTATATTTTCATTCTATTTTCTTGAATATATTTCGAAATTGCGGTTTAGTTATAGATAAATTGTAATTGGTACTAAAAAAAATTCTGAAAATAATCTTTTTTTTTAATGATTTCTAACTGGGATTCGAACCCGCCCTGGTTGATCTATGCAACTTGTTGTATGAATACACAACACTAGCTGTCTCTGAGTATAATCAGACTCCTAAGATCTGTGATCTCTTACTTTCCACTATCGCGCATCCTTGCTTAAAAAAAAAAATCATATTTTGCTAAGCCATCTATATATATAATTCTCTTCTGGGAGCCGCTAGAAAACAAGCTGCAAACGCGCTCCCTACCAGCCCCACCCCTACATGGTCTGGTGAGCTGTGGTTCACTCTTTATGTTTACAAACATTACAAACAGAGCCGGGTTTAGTGACGACTATTTGGGGCAGATAATTTAGTTTGATACGATTTTAAACGTAGGGGGGAGGGGTAACTAAGTGGAGTTTACTTTTACGGAGGGGGGGGGGGGGGTTGAAGGAGGGGGGGTTATCGTCCTTAACGAGCTACTTATAAGGTTTTAAAGAAATATTTTCAGTGGCAGCGTTGGTAGTGTCGAATTCACAAAATTCATAAATTATGAATAACTGATAAGTAGAAAAAACAACAACTAAATAGAGGCGTATTATATGCCGCGGGTCGGCTCGTGTTATTTATTTTAATTGAACCTTTCATAATCACCAACCCTCAAAGACCATTTGCTTGCGGACATGATTAAGGTTTATGGAGGATTAGTATTCAGTGCACATAGATTACACAATGTCATGTATTTTAAGACACACGGGGGTTAATAACCCGGGTTCATTCTCCCTCCCCAACCCCAACCCAACCCCAGTTTTAGTGTATAGAAAAGATAATTGCCTGTCGTCCTGTCTACCATTGGACTAACAAGATCTACCCTGATGTTGTGGGGGACGAGATATCTCAGGGTAGATCAGCCCTCACAAGAGCTGATACCTCCCAGATGCGTTATCGACACCAAGGTCAACACCCCGCATCCGGGTCAAGGTCGGGCGAGGCGCAATTGTTACGGGTATGGTATTTTAACTCGCGGGATAGGTGAGGCGTATATGGTGTTGGGTGGGGGGGGGGGGGGTTGGTGAGGTGCATATTTCTATACTATAGATGATTTTAAAAAAACTGAGAAGTGTGCGATAGTTTGGTCGTGTGATAGTTTGGTCGTGTGATGGTTTGGTCGTGTGATGGTTTGGTCGTGTGATAGTTTGGTCGTGTGATAGTTTGGTCGTGTGATGGTTTGGTCGTGAGTGAATAACGGATGTATCCGCATTATTTAAACAAGACCAAACTTTCTCTTGATGAAAATCTGTGATTTTAAATATACAGTGAAGTACACTTTTAAAAAAATAAAAATAAATGACTAACTTTACTTTTATCACTGGTGATTTCAGTGTTACCTGTAACCAAATCACCTTAAGGTTATCAACGTGTTATATATTTTACCCGTACTAGGCCAATCCCTCGTTCTGTGACCCGTGTCCCTTGTACCTTGTTGATTTATTTAAATAAGCGCCTGATATACGTCGGCAGGAAATGTTCCCACAGGTTACTGTACGGTGAGGGGGTGGTGGGGGAGGGGAGCAATGAAAATATTAACCGAGGGGGGGGGGGAGATGGTATGGGGGGGATGACAGGAGACGATGTCTAAGTGTGACGATGAATGAATTTGAAAAGATTTAGGAATGTCATACGCCAGTTGTACAGTGTAGCTGGATGTAAAGCTCTCTCTATGGTGGGAGGAGGAAGAGGAATGGAGGGGGGGGGGGGAGGGCGACAAGAAGAAAAAATTGTGTAAAATTTGAGGAAAAACATATGAAAGAGATCACCGAAAAAGTGCATTTCGTTGAAACAATTTGTGTTGGTTTTAGATGCATTAAAATAAAATCAAAATGATAGCTGATATTTATATTTACTACCTTTAAAATGTTATTACCACTATATCATTACTCGGGAATCGAGTAATGATGTAGTGGTAGGGTTTGAGTACTGTTCTCCATTGGGCGTCGTTTTAAAATAAAACAACTGTCAATTTCAACACTTGCTTACATAGTTCATAGTTGATAGTATACAAATTAGACACATTAAACAGTGAATTGCATTAAGATACTCCTGTAGCGCTGACCATAGTTAATACACTACTAAATCCTATTCTTACCTACGTCACAAAAGCATACTCATGAAGGTCACAATCACATGCTTGTGCATACGTCTTAAACACGTCGCAAACGGTTGTATACGTCAGAAACACGTCCTCACATCACAACTTCCTTGTTTCAAACATAACAAGCACGTGATTACATAAATGCTTACACAATCACAAACCACAAACCCATGCTTACATATATCCCGAATTCGTGCTTACATAAGCCACAACACATGCATACACACATTACAAACAGGTGCTTACATATGCCACAACACGTGCTTACATATGACCCAAACATGTGCTTACATATGCCGCAAATACATGTTTACACACTTTACTAACACATGCTTACATAAGTCACAACACGTGCTTACATAATTACAAACATGTTCTTAAATGTATCACACATACGTGCTTACATATGTCACAACACATGCATACACACGTCACAATCACGTGCTTACAGACAGTCCTGACATTGTAACATGTTAGCGTTGTCGAACATGTCTCGTGAACTCCGTGCCATTTTCCTGTAAAAACATGTATTTATTCGAAGCACCTCTTTAGTTAGAAAATATTGAATGGAACAACTATCCGTGACCAATGCTTTTCTTCAGTGCCCACAAACTATCATTAGCCAAGTGTACATTAAACAGTCTAAGAAAACTAGCTTCTATTTTTATCGAGCTAATAACTTATGATTTAGACTCGAATTGTATCGTCATCAAGATATAGGCTAGTTTTGGTAAAACGATATTATAATTCAAACAGAGAGGACAGTGTGTACTTATGCAAGAAGTTTTAACACACGCTAAAAAAAATACAACATTTGCTCGACGAATAAACGGACAGGATAAAATTATAAGAGAACCTCTAATATTTTATTCAACTAACGAAGACACGGGTCAGTGGTTTGTCTGAAGTCAGTTTTGATCTGTGCATTAAAACCACTCACATCAAAGGTGGTCGATTATATGAATAGTCTGAACAAAGAGCAATCAGTAGGCCTAATTCGTCTCATGGTTTTCATAGAAGGTAGGGTCCCAATAACACACACACACACATTCATACACACACACACACATATATATATATATATATATATATATATATATAAATGTATATATATATGTATATATATATATATATATATATATATATAT
>NW_026732541.1:87500-110000 GCF_028476545.2 Physella acuta | reverse complement strand
TATATATATATATATATATATATATATATATATATATATATATATATATACAATATATATATATATATATATATATATATATATATATATTGTATATATATATATTGTATATATATATATATATATATATATATATATATATATATATATATATATATATATATATATGTGTGTGTGTGTGTGTGTGTGAGCGTGCGTTTGTGTGTATGAATGTCAGTGAATCTGTGTGTGTGTAATACAAGGTTCCCTTTGTTGGACTCACAATGCGGAAAGTCGAAGTTCAAGGACACCAGTTTTTTTTCCCATTTCTTTAGCTCCTTGTTTGTTTTACTGTTGAGGTAATTACACAATTTTTGTGAAACCTCAAGATTTCCTTCATAACACAACGAACAAGGAACCTTCGCCTCAAAGCACTTTGTTCACAGATCGTCCTGTCCACATAACAAAAATAGTAACGGAAATTCCTCATTTTTAAAAATAACTGAAACGACCGATTGTTGAGTATTGCTTGTGCTTAAAGTTATGAATAAAAGAGCCAAAGATCTTTTAAAATATTAACAGATTTTTAACAAAAATTCAAACTATATTTAAATCCAAGGTTGTTGTTTTTTTCTCTATGATATTTCATCAGAAGCCTGTTATTATTTTTCATTCAACATACAATTCATACAAGATTAACAAATAAATTATTTAAAAAAAAAAATGAGTTGTCATATTTAAATTTAAATATTGGCTTCAGTCGTTAATAACTTCGCATTCTTAATTTCCATTCACATCTACCTGTTATCTACGGTCAAAGATCGTTTTCACGTTGTAATATAAAACCTGATGTAGGATACAATCACCATCAACTAGAGTTGAGGTCAAAGGTCGAGGCGATTAGCCCTGGAAAGTCCCAGGACATCAAAGGAAAGGAAACGGGTTAATTGTCCCTGATATCAGATATTCTGTTTCTGAGAAATGCGTGATATGATTAGCAGTACCTCGGTGTGTGGCGAGGGTTGTCGTGAATGAAGGAGTGTATTTGTAAATACAAGTGACGGAAGTTTGGGAATTTGAATGAATGGTATTTAAGGCTGTCGTGCTTTTAGCGTAAAAACAGGAAGCGGCATGTCCGGATTTTTATAACTTTGCTTGATTTATTTGCTGGGGAGGACAGAAACTGAAACCAGAATAAAATATATACAAATAAATCTAGACTTGATGTGATTTTCTTTTTATCGAAAACAAAAATCAGCGATATGCTGATGATTGTCTCTTAATATACATACTATGTCCCGCTATTTATTTTAACTGTGATCGTGATTAATATTTATGCGTTGTCAGAGGCGTAGCGAGGGGGGGGGGCGGGGGGGGGAGACATATGTCCCAGGGCGCCGACCTTAGGGGGGGGGCGCCAAATTGAAAGTTTGAGTGGGGTGCAAATGAAAAGTTCGAGGGGGGGGTGCAAATCGAAAGTGTGAGGGGGGTGCACATGAAAAGTTCGAGGGGGATTCAAAGAGGGGGGGGGGTGCAAATGAAAAAAGTTCGAGGGGGGTGCAAATCGAAAGTTTGAGGGGGGGGGGTGCAAATGAAAAGTTCAAGGAAAGAGGGTGCAAATCGAAAGTTTGTCCCCGGGCGCCGGGAAGGGTCGCTACGCCTCTGTGCGTTGTAATTATATAAGTCAAGTGTGTATATCAGCAGTATGACTCAGGGTTCAGTCTGGTTCTGTGGGGGGGGGGGGGGAGAGAATGTCATGTGATATCATATATGTAACAAGGAGGATATGACATTGTATACTAACAATAATGGCAGATATATAACTTGTAGTAATTAAATATTTCTGCACTTATGTAGCCACCCCTTCCCCCCCCCCCTACCCGCCCCATCCTGCTGACAAGCGTACTCCTTTAAAAGGGCATAACTTGGGTAATGGTTTACCTTCCGTGTTGCATACATACGTCAGGTGGTGTCATAATGTACAGCCGACATGGTCTATAAAATATTTTGGCACTCTCTGTGTTGGTATCATAACCTACGGCTAGATAGAGGGTGTTGGTTTAGTTAAGTTTAAGGCGGATATATATATATATTATATATATATATATATATATATATATATATATATTATATATATATATATATATATATACTAATCATTTGAAATGTTAGATTAATTAAATAATTATATCTATATTACATTTTTAATAGTATATTGATACACACACAAACATACATACACACGCACATATACAGACATTAAATGGAAACATATCCAAAATGCTTATCTATATAACAACAAAAGCAAATGTTTATGGACTATGAAAATAAAAAATAGACTTGAAGCTACTATACACTAAAGATAGAGATATTTGTAATATTGTGTAGCCTCGTTGTCTGTTCGTATTGTTTAAAATTCCATTGTTGTGGCACGTTCGTCATAGAATATTTTCTCGTAAATCAGAACACCGGCGCCAGCACTAAATATATCTGAGAGTTCCACGAACTGCAGGCCTACGTGCAGGGGTCGTACCGTCTTAACCAGGAAGTTATCCCCGGGTCCTTGTGTCCCCAATAGGAACGTTTTCCAGATCAGTATGGTGGTGGTGTGTGGGTAGTGTGTGTGTGGGGGGGGGGGGCGTATTCCTACCCCAACATGATATTTGACAGTCGTAAAGTGTAACCTTTGACATTCCATGGCCTAGAGCAGGGGTCTCCAAACTTTTCAGTCCGAGGGCCGCATTAACTATCAAATTTCAGTTCGGGGGGCCAGTTTCTTCCAGACATGTCTTTGATTTTTTTGGGTAGAGTTCCTCAGCCATCACCAACAAACGTTTTTTCCGTGGACAAAAAGATCTCCGCGGGCCGGATGAGAGGACATCGCGGGCCGCATCCGGCCCTTGGGCCGTAGTTTGGAGACCCCTGGCCTAGAGTTTTGCAACAGCTCCAGCGAGACGGCCGTTTGTTGGAGCGTGTAGTGTTGTAGGTAGACGGTGAAAGCGGTATGAACATACAGCGTCACGAGTGTATGTAAACACGGGCTAAATTTAGAGTCATATATAAAAGTGGTAGATGTAAAGGTAGGTGGCTGCATACCTTGATTGAAGGTGGGTGGAGAAAGTAAGAAATAAGTGAACTGATGGTGTGACTTGAGACAGTTCATCTCTACACAATATAGGGCTGTTTTAGGTTATCTATGGGTCAACAACATCGCTACATTCCATTTTAAAGATACCATCTATAACATACAATCTACATAATACCATCTCATCCAAATATCTTTATCTTACTACTCTAGCCCCCCCCCCCCCCTCCACCATCTCTTTCCTACCTTCACTATCCTCCCATCTCTATCCTAATATCTCTAACCTACCTTCACTATCCTAGTATATCTATCCAACCATCTATCATATCAACTCTATCCTACCAATTATGTCCACCCTTTTCTATCCTAAAATCTATTTTCTACCATCTCTATCATACCATCTCTATCCTACCATCTCAATCTATACTTTTCCACCATCTCTATACTTCCTTATGTTTCCATTACAAAAAAATAGTATCCTTCCATCTTTTCCCTCTATCTTTAGTTCCTACCATCTTTATCCTACCATCTGTATCCAACCATCTTTATTCCCTTACCATCTTTTACCCCTATGCTCGTTCGTAGCTGTACAATCTAACATGACGTTTACATTTACAATTATATTTTTGATGTCTCCAGACCGTTATGCAATTGCTAACTTAATAGAAACAGGGCAACTCTACTTCACTTGCCTTATGGACTGAGGTTCAAAAGAGAGCCTTACCATAACATTACAATAGCAGCAGGGCCTACTTGTGAATCAAAAACAAAATTTTCAGCCTTTAATCTCTTGTTTATTTTAAATAAAAACATAATTTAAAAATAACATTGGAAAAATAATTTTAAGTAATACTCGACTCAATGTTTTTCCAGAACAATATTATGTTGTTTGTCTACTAAACTGGTTGATATGAGGTAACAACAAATACGTTCAGAGTTTCATATTTTGCTTATAACATCAGGCCATCATACGCCAGGTAAAGTGCTTGTGTTTGTTTGATGGAGACGGTAGAGTTGATGGAAAGAAAAATAACGAAACTATGGTGTAAGGGAAATAACTGTTTATTACAAGAATCATTACTTTATACATATGTAGTCCCTACGGGTAATTAATGTTTAATATATATGTCACATATATATATATATATATATATATATATATATATATATATATATATATATATATATATATATATATATATATATATATATATTCATTTGCGTATGCGTGTTAGTCGAAGTCTGGGGCACACTCGAAACTGACGAACAAGAAAAGGGGGGGGGGGGTGGTGAACGTAAGTTTCCGTGTAAAGGGTGGGGGGGGGGGTGTAGTAGACACTGAATGAAGTATATATTATTTTATATTATATTTCTTTTGGGGGATGGGGTCGCCCTCCCTCCCTCCGCCCGTACCCCTCCCCCAATCGAAAAGATACCTGAAAGAAACACTGGTCGAAGTATTTTAATACCCCAAACTTAATTTACGTACTAAAAACATACCCAGCCATTTTTACAGCAAGAAGTTAACTAGTTGGATTTCTACTATTTTTTAACGCTACCATCTAGTGATACATTAACAGCTTTGTCGACTTGATGTGATATAGTTTGGTCGACTTCATGTGATAAAGTTTGGTCGAATTGATGTGATGCAGTTTGGGGTGGTTCAGAGTTGAGTAGATTAAAAACAAATTTAACTCACCGCGGAGAATTTCTTCAAACGCCAATATTTACACTGAGTGTGTGTGTGTTCGTGTGTGTGTAAGTAGTTGTGTAGGGAGCGACGTGGTCTTGTTTATGACCCATATGACCCATGTGACCCATGTGACCCAGACATGTCAACCCTGATGTTAGTTTTCCAAATATCAAGATGCAGGACAGCGATTTTTTTTTAAAATGTTTGTTTTCTTGGTTCAGTTATGGGAGTGAGGAATGTAAGGTGTTGATGACTTTGGTCATGTGCTAAAATAGTTATTGGTGGTCAGTGTGCTAAGAAAGTTATTGGTGACTTTTGTGCTAAGAAAGTTATTGGTGGTTATTGTGCGAAGACAAAAAATATTGGTGACTTCGTTTAAGGAGTTTAGTGAGCTAAATATGTATCGCCGATGACGTCTACGAATGAGCTAAAGTTATTTTCTGATGACAAATAATTGTTATCTAGTCTGATAATTCTGCACTTAATGAAACGACCGAATTCCAATTTAAGAACGGAATTCGCTCAACGATAAAATGGCTTGGAACAAGGAACTCACCCTGAGGATATACTATACTCATTAATGTTGCTTTTATACATACATGTATATATATATATATATATATATATATATATATATATATATATATATATATATATATATATGTATGTATATATATATAAATATAAATATAAATATATATATATATATATATATATATATATATATATATATATATATATATATATATATATATATATATATATATATATATATATATATATATATATATTAATTTATATATATAAATAAATACTAACACTTAACAGATCAGCAAGATAATGCAGAGGGTATGGCTGACACTATCTTTAACTCCGTGAGCTCCTGAGTTAACCTTTTAGTACCACGTGCGGTAGAGCTTAAGACCCTGTGTCAGTCTCGCTCGCTCTGATAGTTCCACACTTTACGCCGCAATAAAAACGCTGAGATAGGGGCGACAACTCCACGGAATGCATTTGATCATGGTTACCTCCCCGCGCCATTCAGGGGAGAGTATCAGATCAACAAAGACAACCCTCGAGCGAGCGAATTGTGGAGACGTCACTCCGCTTGACTGCGTTCTTTTACAACAAGCTACCGGTCAACTTGACCCATGGTCCTGAAAATGGACAACATTTTATTTATTTTAACTTTTTTTAGAATTAATATCATGTTTCGCTGTGAATATTACCAGGATACATTTCAATTTAGTACTTCAAAATCCAAGTAAAATTTATAAACATAAAAAACAACATTGCTAAAATATACGTCAAACACACTGTAATATTTAAATAATTCAATGTATAATTTTGGCATATAGTTTGTAAAACCTAACAAATAAATGGACGCAAATATAAATCAAAGATTTTAAGTAGTCTACAATCTAAATTTCTGAATTGTAAGGTTTTTACTGAATTGTAAGGTTTTTACTGGATTGTAAAGTTTTTACTGAATTGTAAGGTTTTTACTGAATTGTAAGGTTTTTTCTGAATTGTAAGGTTTTTACTGAATTCTAAGGTTTTTACTGAATTGTAAGGTTTTTACTACTTAAGATTTCATTGACTGAACATAAGACTGAAGCAGAGGGAGGTCTGATCCATGTATGGTTTGATCACAAAAATGTTGGGTTCCCGAATGGTTGGGTTCCCCAATGGTTGGGTACCCGAATGGTTGGGTACCCGAATGGTTGGGTGCCTGAATGGTTGGGTCCCCGAATGATTGGGTTCCCGAATGGTTGGGTCCCCGAATGGTTGGGTTCCCGAATGGTTGGGTTCCCGAATGGTTGGGTTCCCGAATGGTTGGGTTCCCGAATAGTTGGGTTCCCGAATGGTTGGGTTCCCGAATGGTTGGGTTCCCGAATGGTTGGGTCTCCGAATGGTTGGGTACCCGAATGGTTGGGTACCCGAATGGTTGGGTCCCGGAAATATTTGATCCCTTGAAGACATTATCATTTGCACTTTTGGGTCCCTAGATGGTTAGGTCACTGAATGGTTGGGTACCTAAATGGTTTGGTCCCTGAATAATTCAATTTCCGTGTGAACAATTTGATGAATTTTGAATATTTTATCATCAGGATTATACCAAGTAAAAAAAAAAAAAAAAAAAAGTGGCTCTTTTTCTTTGATTTGTATTTACTCTTTTGATTCGAGTTACTTCCCATCTGAAACAAACAATATTTTTCAAACAAACATGGGATATAACACTTGTCGATAATTACTAAATATGTAAAAAGTAGATTAAAATTTTTTAAATAACAAGATTTTTAAAAACTCAATGTTTACAATAAATATGACTATGAGCGTTAAAACATTACATTCATATGATTCCAATTTTTAAAAACACTTAGAATTGACATTTATTACTTGAGTTCATTTCAAAAGCTAAACCATTAACAGCTTAAAATATATAATGTTATATTTCATCAAACGTTTAGTTTAGATTATTGGCTATTCAAGTGCCATAATTTACAATAAAGATTTGGTGTAATAATTTATCAATTTTAAAAGGGCTCACTCTGATGAGAGAAATAGATACACGCCTCACGCCCCTTTCCTATCACTTCCCCCCCCCCCCCCTCCCTATCCAACCGGACTGACGAATAAATCAAGGGCAGCGTACCCTCATCGCCAGGGGTCAATCTTGTGTCATGGAGAATTTTGTAATGAT
Source organism: Physella acuta (assembly GCF_028476545.2). NCBI lineage: Eukaryota > Metazoa > Mollusca > Gastropoda > Physidae > Physella > Physella acuta. Next base: position 102,539 of record NW_026732541.1, on the reverse strand, counting down.
AGATCAGTATGAGTATTACAGAGACCCTTCTCACACGGTCGTTTCTATTTCTGGCCATGGGTGGCTACAGTGTGAACTTCTAACTTGGCAGCTGAGGATGTAGCACAGTAAACTAAGCAGTCAAAAGAAACCGAGTTGCATACCTTATTTTAGTCTATTTCTTAAGCCATTTTATTTTCTCCATTTGAATTGCTATATATACAACTGATGTTTATGTCTTTGAAGCTGTGTAAAACTACCAAATAAATTATTATTACTATTTTAAATGATTAAAAATAAAAACAAAACCAAACGTTGGAGGACTGCTATAGATATAGATGTTTAAAAGGGAAGAACGTTTTATTTGATGTGTCTCATGGTAATCAACATAACATTACGGTTGCTTAAAATTTGTATAATTTAAATTTTCTGTAATCCAAAATTTATTTAAGCTCTACTTAAAAGCCCAAGCCCCCTCAGCCCACCACGCCGATGGAAAAAAAAACTCCCTTGAATCATCTTTTAATTACACATTTAAATAAAATTGTAATGTGACGTTTTGTATTAGATCTATGTATAAGTAAACCATCTTAAATGAATGAAAGTAGGCTACAAGTAAGAAAGAAGTATTACTATTTTAAATATGTATCAGTCCTCACAAGCTGATGATTAAAAATATGTAATAATAAAGAGAACGTGCAAGGCAAACTGACGCTTTGTATACCTGAGGCGAAAAAAAAGAAGATAAGAAAAAAAATGTATCAATTATTAATGTTTTCAGTAAATTCACTTTCTCGTATACGAAATATAGAGGAAGTAAAAAAATCAATCCTGAGTCAGAAAAACATAGTTTCGTTATTTTGTCAATATGTCTGTATGTGTGTATGTGTGTGTATGTGTGTCTGTGAACACGATAACTTGAGTACTGCTACAGTTAGGTTGATGAAATTTCATATATAAGTATTATATCAAATTTGCAGTTCTTTCAGCGATTTACGATAACCGGAAGTGGAGCTTATTCTACTTTAAGTTTTTCAAAAGCCTATAACTTGAGTATTGATTCAGATGCAAAACGAAATTTCACATATAAGTAAAAGATCTAATATTCTGCCTTCTTTCAAATTTTGAGTAATTTCTGTTGACCGGAAGTAGTAATTTATGCTTTTTCCAATTTCTCAACAACAAAAAAACGCTTATGAATATATAAAGTACTAATTATATTCTGCACTATTATACACATATTAGTTGACATTCACTTGGTGCGCAATTATTTTTTTCTTTGAGATTCTATTCTATTTTTAAAAGTTTAAGTAATTGAAAATTGATTAAAAATCATGTCTAAATCCGGAGTTGCCATTCCCCATAGTGTTATATTAGAATATTTGAGAAAGTTTAGGGGAGATCACTCCCGGTTTATTTCGTGTCAAAATAGAAGAATTTTCGTCAACTAGAACATGACCATAATACACTTACTTAAGTCACATGATATGTCACAGTGCATTGTCATCGAGTCTTGACCTAAGGGAAGAGGTTGAAACAAATCAGTCCGGTAGAAGTGAAATTTGTTAGAGAAATCGGAAATGCCTAAAGAACTATCTCTATTCAACTGAAATCACTCTAGAGTTGAAAAAATTATTATACCTATATGTAAACTTTCGTTTGTTCAACTGAAACAATACTCCCGCGAAAAAGCTTTTTAGGGCCTCTACATATATAATATATATTATGTAATTCTAATTTAGTCTATAAGCTACATATTATCTATTTATCTATATTTATATATATAAATTGATATATACGTGTATATATATATATATATATATATATATATATATATATATATATATATATATATATATATATATATAAGTATGATATAATTAAACCGACAATTAATTTATGTTACCTAACGAAGGTTGTCGTATTTCGCAGCTTCAGATTATGTGCAACGTAAATGCACCAAAAAGCATTACAATTCAAAACGGAAGTAAACTGAGATTCAAAAAGTGTCAATATGTCGTTTTAAGAAAAGTGCTCAGCGCATGAAGAATCAGAATGTATTGATTACAAAACTTCACTAGTATTAGCTGGTAGGAGAATACGTAACGTGGTTCTTACAAAAAAACATTGGCATACGTCGCATAATAGTGTCTGGAAAATTTTATGCCAAAATCTAGGATTCAATGGGGTTTTGTTAAAATAGAATAATAATATTATAATATATAATAATTATATTATAAGTATTTTTTTTTGCTAGTCCTAGATGCAGATTTACTTTAAGGATAAGTATAAAAAGCATTAAAATAATATAGAATTCACACAGACACACACACACTCTCACTCTCACACACACATTATATATATATATATATATATATATATATATATATATATATATATATATATATATATATATATATATGCATATGAGTGTGTGTGAGTGTATATATATATATATATATATATATATATATATATATATATATATATATATATATATATATATATATATATATATATATATATATATATATATATATATGAGTGTGTGAGTATGTGTGTGTGTGTTTGATTATTTGTTTAATTATCGATCAGGTTTTTGCAATACTAACAATCAAGCTAAGATATTAGATTTTCAGTTTTATAAGTTCACAAGAACACCTTTTTTCCCCCAAAAATATATATAAAAAGACAGCCACTTCGTCTATATAGCAATGATATACGCAAGCGATCACCATCAATTGAGATTCCCCCTGCTCGTGTTGTCCCTATACTGTGTTGGGACATTGCCCTACGTTGAGGCAAATAACCACACCCTCGGCCCAAAAGAACAAGCCTGCAACTCTGCACTAGGGAGATCAGTCTGTCTGTGCGACTTGAAACAGATCAACTGTCGGGCCAAAAATTTGCTCCGTGTACCGTACGACGTGTTTGTGACAGTAGAGACACTGTAAGTTGTAAAGTCCAGGCGATTCTAATCTAATCTAATATAAAAAGGGGGGGGGGCAGTGAGTTTTTGGTCATTTTCTGATATATTGTTATAGTTTGTAGTTTGTTCTTGGTTGGACAAAGGCTATCGAAGCTAATCCAAAAAGAAAAGCAGGCTGAAATCGGAGTCAATGGCCTCAATGGCGCATAACCAGTTGACACGTATCCTTAATTGTGTTGCAGGGGGGATCCCTTCCAACACTAAAATTAAGAACGAAGAAGAAGAAGAAGTTATAAAATGGGGTAGGGAGTGGTTGGCAAATTTTACTTATATAGTGTTATGAAAAGGGGGAGGAAGTGATTGTCTATGTTCTAATGTAATGTTATTTGATATACACGTATCAAATTATTATGGTTAGTTCAGATATAGGAAATTGACTAAAGTTCCTATTCAGGTCACCGGAAATCACTCAAAGTTTTACAAAAACACTTGCATAAGATTCTTTTACCTGTGTATGAAATTTCGTTCAGCCATTTGAAACGGTCATCATTTTAAAAAAAATATTTAGATACAGGGTTTAGTTAAAATATTGTTTTTACGAAAGGGTATGAAGTAACAAAAATTAAAATAGTTCTATAGCAAAAATAATGGCTACAATATTAATTTTTAAAATTATTTGTTTTACATTTAGAAGTCTAGAAGTAATGTTAGATAAATAGTGTTGTTTTTCTTTATTTTAAACAATGTAGGACGCTTAGTAACAACCTTATCACAGAAATTGAAAAAGATGATTTCAAGTTACTGACAAACCTAAAGGTCTTGTAAGTTACTTCTCTTTTTTTACCAACATTACAGAATAGTTTTTTTAAATGAACATAAATTGTATTTATAATTATACTCATACCTATAATATATAACTATAAGTGAAATACTGTTTCGAACATTTAGATCCGTGGCGCAGATGAAGTAAAATTAACGTACATGACCTACACACTATACCCATACCTTATACCCTTAAGCTTTATAGCCTGTACCCTATACCATATGCCCATACCCTAGGCCCTAGACCCTAAACCCTAAAACCTAAAACCTAAACCCTAAACCCTAAACCCTAAACCTTAAACCCTAAACCCTAAACCCTAAACCCTAACCCTAAACCCTAAACCCTAAACCTTAAACCCTAAACCCTAAACTCTAAACCCTTGACCCTTGACCTTGACCTAGACCAAGACCATAGACCAAGACCTTGTTATAGTTTAGCTGTAGCTGTAGCTGTGACAGTATTTCATGTACGAATTTATTTTTTCAGGTATATGTCAAGAAATAGAATATCTATTGTCCACCCCGAAGCTTTTCTAAGCCTGCATGCTATTAGTAATATGTAAGTCATGATGTTGCATCTTTCTTTATTGTTTTAAATTTCTAAATTAATATCTTCAAACACTATTTAATGATTTACCGTACCACACTAGCTTTATGTGAATATGGTAGAAAATTTATCAGATTCTGGAGTTTTTTGACAAATTGAAAATAAAGGTAAAGTACCACATACGGTCTCTGAAAAGTAAATAAACCTACGATGAGATAATGTAATGTAATTTCATGCATTAATGTGCACAATTACAAAAATTCATCTATACTCTGTAAACGAAAAAGTAAAACGGCATGTTGGTTGTATTATTACTCAACGTATCTCAAAGCTTGATTTTGGAAAGGTTCTATCGTTGTCGTTTTAATGATTGAATTAGTAACTGAACATTCAGTTCAATTTTATTTTAAATTGACGATTTACACACACACACACACACACACACACACACACACACACACACACACACACACACACACATATACATACAAACACACACACACACATATATATATATATATATATATATATATATATATATATATATATATATATATATATATATATATACAATGGCGTAGCGAGGTCGGGTATTACCCGGTGCGGCACTTAATGGTGTCACTCCCCAGAGGCGTAGCGACCCTTTAGATTCGCACCTCTTAAAAGACTATTTAACACTTGAATTAATCACTTAAATAAGTGGATTTTTTATTTTTCTCTATATATTTTGCTATTTTTTGCCTTGGTGTCACCCCTTAAATGGTGTCACCCGGTGCGGTCCGCACCCCGCCCCCCTCGCTATGCCACTATATATATATATGTATATATATATATATATATATATATATATATATATATATATATATATATATATATATATAAACAATTGCTAAAATTCGAATGTATGTCTTTATGTGTTTATAATGTAAAATATTATGATACTTATTGCATATTTCAGAATTCTTTCTTATAATCAAATTACAACTATTAGCTCAAGTAATGTAAATATTCCACCGAACCCAAAGTTGACAATGTAAGTATTATTATAAAACTGCGTTGTTCCTATTTCATGTTTTAACTTTTTATTATTATACTCTATTTCTTGCTTTATCAAGATTGTGTTCTATACAGTGGTTTTACCTAAAGTGAGTTAGGTAGCCTACTCATCCAAGCAGGGTAGACTCAAGGACTTTCTACTAATTTAAACACGGATTCGAACTAGAGACTTTTGGGTTGATAGTCTAGCGCCGTACTTATAGGCCACGCATTCCCATATAACTTTATTACACCGCAAAAAATATTTTAAATTTCTTAAATACTTTTAAGACAACTGGGAATAGTGGCAACTACGCTATCCCCTAAAATGACATGGTCACTGAAAAGGATGTATTTTCCTTCATCTTCCCCATGTGTTTTGGACATGAAAGGAAAAGTTAAGGAAAAAAATTATATTTTTAGAACTTAATTTGTATTTTAAAAAGCAATGTTAATAATATCAAGCAAATTATCTTCAAATTAATTATTGCGTTTTTTCTCTGCATAAATTTAATTAGGGCGTGCTTATTAAGCTGCTGTAGTATAGTATCCAGTTATTTAAATTTGTTAAATTTGTTTGAAAAAAGTATTTAACGATTAGTAAAAAAAATCAATTTGTTGTTTTGTGTAATAATTTAACTAGATTCTATATGCAAACGCAATTAGCCAATAACAATGGGAAAACACAAAAAAATAATCCATGAATGATAATCTGTTTATTCTGGCAAGTGACCTTAAGAATAATCTGATAAACAGCATAGAGGAGGATACGCTGTTCAATCTAGTTGGTCTACAGATGAAAATGTAAGTCTTTAAAATGTATCACGAACTTTTACAGTTTAACTGGAAATGGATATATTTTTGATTGATATATTTAAATGAAACATGCGCAGATAGATTTAGTAATGAATTTGTCCAGTTTACATTTGATTCTAAAAGTCTAAAATGGTATTTTTTTTTATTTCTTGGACAAAAAGCGAAGGAAAAAGTTTATTGTTTTGTGATTGTTTTGCGGTATGTTAAGAAAACCGAGTGATTACTATTTAGTTGCGCAATTTTATCCTATGTGTGTGTATGCGTAAAAGCGTGATTCTTTTAGTCATTGATATATAACTTATTAATGGACATTATCTAGTTGACGAGAATCCGTCAATCATTCTCGTCGACGGATAAAAAACATGCTTTTTTTTTGTTTTCGCAATCAAAGCGACCGTAAAAATAGTAAAAAAATTAAAAACTTTAGCCTGAAAATCATTCAGAATTTTAACATTTTTAGAATCAAGGTTATAAAAAAGTAACAAATCCTGACAAATGGATTTAGCCATATTTTTTTTTTACAATTTCTGTGATAAATGAAAACAATTAAATTGCGTTAGGCTTTTTTTTTTAATTTGTTTTTATTTTGCTTAGTTACCGAAAATACTCGAAACATCAATTAAATCCAATCTTGTATATGATTTTAAATATTTAATGGCCCTTTCGAATACTTCCAGGGTTATTCACGGTTGTGTAACGGTTTATCTTTTAATGTCAAAGTTCAAATCTTTTCTACATTGTATGTTTAAATACTTAAATAAAATCGTCTCTGTACAAATGCGAAAAATTTCATTCGCAACGCTTCAGCGATTATATATATATATATATATATATATATATATATATATATATATATATATATATATATATATATATATATATATATATATATATATATATATATATATATATATATATAGGCCTATATATATATATATATATATATATATATATATATATATATATATATATATATATATATATATATATATATATATATATATATATATGAAAAATTAGGGCTACACTTACCTGAATACAACATTAAACCATTACAGTTACAGTAGCTGTGTGTGTGTCAAATACGAAAATAGCTGATTAAAAGCAATTCAAACAAAACTTAAATAAAAAATCATTTTATGTTGTTTTTTTTCAGCTTCATGAAAGGTAATCCTCTGCAATGTAGTTGTGATTTATTTAGAGCAAAAAATCGTCTCGCTGCTGCCTTTAGTCCTCAGAAGATAACAGACGCTTTGTTTGAGGTGTATTGTATAAGTGGAAGCGAGTATAAACTCACAGAGGCACCAGAAAGTGTTTTTCAAAGATGTTCAGGTAGTTAAAAAAAGTTTTCACTTTTATGCATGTTAAATGATATTAAGATAAAGTACTTCTATTATATGGGACGGAGTGGTCTAGCTGTAGAGAGCTGGACTGCTAACCCGTAAGTCTGGAGTTCGAATCCGGGTTCAAGTCAGTAGACCGTCCCTGAGTCCACGCAACTCTGTTGGGTACCTAACTCATGTTAGGGAAAGTAAAGGTGGCTGGGCATAGTGCTGACCACATTATCTCTTCATATGCCGAGGTCACAGAAACAAGTGAACTCTACGTCACTTGCCCCATAGACCGTCAGGTTTGAAAGGGAAACTATTTTACTTGACTTCTATTATATACTAGACTACCCGTTATGATTGGACAACTGTGGGTTTCGGGGGTCATCCTTAAAGGAAGTCACGTTTAAATGACTGTTTAGAACCAGGATTCGAACTTGAGTCCCTTAGATAACGTAAATATATCTGAAATCCTTTTTAGCCTTTTTTTTTTTTAAATTACAGATCAGCGCCCCGGATATGTTGATTGTCGTAAATGTGACGATGCAAAAACCTACTATGCATATTCGCATTGTAAAAAAGAGCGTTGCAATAATCAAACAGTGAGCTTCATTTTTCTTTTTAGGCTCGTTTTCAAATGCTTCAGAATGAGGAGTAATGAGCAGAGGCGTAGCGACCCTTCCCGGCGCCCGGGGACAAACTTTCGATTTGCACCACCATCCCCCCTCAAACTTTTCATTTGCACCCCCCTCAAACTTTCAATTTGGCGCCCCCCCCTGAGGTCGGCGCCCGGGGACATATGCCCCCCCCCGCCCACCTTTGCTACGCCTCTGGTAATGAGGGATTATTTTTTTTTTTTTGGGCGGGTGGGGGCAATGGGTTTTGTGAGGAGCGTATGTATGAAAACTCGAAGAAATTTGTTCTGAAATGTTTATGTCAAAAATTGTCCAGTTTATTTCTGTTATTAAACAATTTGGTGGGCTGAAGTGTAGTAAGTAACACGTTCATTAAACATGTTCAGACAAACGATACATACACACAAACTGTGATCGTAAAGATGCACAAACAGAAAAAAATGCGCAATGGAAAAATGCGCACAAATATGTGAGTAAATGAATTTATTAAGATTTAATGCGACCACTTAAAGACGTTAGCAATTAATACATTTCTGTATATTGAAGCATAACAAAACATTTTTTCTTCAAGAAATATGACAAAATTAAAGTGTTTTAGTATAGTTTGAATTTGCGCATTTTTCTGTTTGCGCATTTTTCCGCTGCGCATTTTACCGTTTGCGTATTTTTCTGTGAGCATAAAACATACACATATATTTCGATTGTATTTTTTTAATTAAAATAAAAGACGGGGGTAAAATGCACATAAATTAAGACTAATGTAAAAAATTGCAGTTAAAGGACAATCAAAAATATATAATCCTAATACAATAAATTTTTACATGTATTGCTAGGGTAATTATTATATTTCTCAAAGTCTTTATTCTTGATTTAGTAGATACAAAAATGTAACATACTTTCCTATTTAAAAAGGTTTATTTTACAGGCAGCATGTCAGTTTAGTTTTACACAGAACGATAAAGGCCTTTCGATAAGTTCCTTCTGTGGAGAAGTCGAGACGTGCTATGAGGAGAAGGTGAACACACATGCCAGTTGCGAGAAAGATGCATCTAACGTCAGCTGTGTTTTCTGTTGCTTGGATTCAGATTGTATTGACAAAGCTATCCAGGGTACGATGAAGACGAGTGACACTTTGATGTCGTTGATAGGATGTGATTAAATATTTTATTTTCAGCCCAACAAATGCATTGGACCAATTGTCGTGAAAAGTGATTCCAAACTGTAGTTGCCAATATTTTTCGCTTGCCGTATTTTTTAAAGTATTTTTTTAAGCTTAGATTAATTCTATATTTTTCAAACCACTTTTCAAGCTAATAAGCCCTACTAGATATAATTGATGTTTTTGTTTTGTTTTTTTTAAACAAGAATGTTTATTATAATGTTACATTTTATTGTTATCAAAGACAATTTTGTGGACTATACAATTGATGTGATTTACAACAAAAATGGCCGATTTACTAACGAGATGAAAGAAAAATCATCAGGTTTTTATCAAACAGAGGAGGACAGAGTTGCTGCTGCAGTAAGTGTGGTCGATGTGGTAGAGATTGTGGTCGATGTGGTAGAGATTTATTTTTATGTGTTTTAGTTTTACAAGTGACAATATAAAGGTAAGTGACTGTTTCGTTGTAAAACCAAAACACATAAAAACGGACATGAAATATGACAGTAAGTGTGGTCTATGTGATACAAATTTATTTCATTGTGTTTTAATTTTACAAGTGACAATATGAAGGTAAGTGTGGTCTGAGGTGTACAGATTTCTTTCCATGTTTTTTTTTTGTTTTTACAAGTGACCATATAAAGGTAAGTTTGATCTATTTGGCACAGGTATATTTTAATGTTTCTACTTTTTCCAAGTGAGCTATTGGCCGTACTATGGATTATGGCAGTAAGGCCGGTCTGTGTTGTAAAATTTATTTTGATGTGTTTGAGTTTTACAAGGATCCAGTCGCTTATGACATAATATTATTTGTCGAATAGATTTAAAAACATGATTTTTTTTTATAGTAACTTACATTAGTGATGTAATATTAAATAACATACCCTTCACGTAGGTTTATTGCTTCTTCTTTCACACAAACCTCATTCCACTTTATATTTAACTATATTTGTTCTTTTTTATAAGATAACACCGATGATTACATCATTACCTGGTGGTGTCGATGTGTTCATTCGACGTTTTGAGTAAGTATTTCTTGGATAGTAGGTCCAGACCCATGTATATATATATATATATATATATATATATATATATATATATATATATATATATATATATATGTAATATATATATATATATATATATATATATATATATATATATATATATATATATATATATGTAAATATATACATTGGGAGAAATATATCAGTATCTCTTATTTTTTATTTTAATGCACTCGAAAGGAATTCCTTCAGACTAACTTAGCAGTAATTATCCTAACTAACCTTTCAGAGAAATTCCCGGAGCGAAGGATGAACACCACGTACGCCTAAAACTCAAAGTATCAGTTCTAAGTTCTACAAGCTTCGATACTGTGCTCAATGCCATACGACATAACATTACGTCACATTTCCTGACTCCTGGCAATTGGTTTTCCACGGAAATGATCGATACTGATTCAGTAGAAGTCATCGGTAAATATGTGTTCAATTTTCACATCAAAATAACTAAACATTTGTGTTAAGTTGACTGCAAAATGGATTGCCAATCAAATGAACAGTTTCAAATAAGATTAAAAAATAGACATGTCTTCTTCATTGCCTTTTTTTTCGGTGGGGGTGGGGGGTAATGGGGGGGGTACAAAATAAACATTCATAGCAGACGTTGTTAACACATTTAAACTGGCCATAAAACGAAAGAGACAAATCCTTAAATACGTCAGCATTAATATCTGTATATAGTTTGTGTCGAATTAATTCATTAACGGCCACTTTTTGGTTTCATTTACGCACAACTTTAGCGGCTGTTTATCACTAGACTATTCACATTTTTTTGTGTTGAAGTTACGAGTAGACTTTTTTTTTTAGAGGAAAAGCATTTAAGAAAATGTGTGTTACTTTTAGTAAGCTTTGTAAATAAATGCATGTCTAGTTCTTAAGACAAATTTAGTTTTTTAACACTATGAAATAATTTGTAAATTTGTAAAGTATGGAAAATAAAACATTACAAAATGTTTTTATGTAAAATGTCCTCAACTCGTAGACCCTAGGGTGTGCTACAACTCTACAACGATTGAACAATCCCAGACTGTATTATGGCTTGAGGCTCTTCAAGGGGAGACAAGAAATGTAATAGTACAAACTGCCCATTCGTCTTTTATTCTAACAAGGACTTGGTATGGGTCAGCTTATTTGAATTATTTCTTGATCGAAACATTATGTTTTCCAAAAATATAAATGTATAAAAAGTAACGATAAAAATAAATTATATTTATATTAATTTTGTAATCTGTTTTAAAACATTAATATTTAAAAATGTGTTCACCTACATATTAAAATTTGCCTCATCCCTCTTCGTTTTACTTGACTTTACGATTGGAATTTGTTTTCCCCAAAGTATCTCAGATGATGATGATGCGGCTATGTGGGGAGTAGTTGGCAGTGAAAAACGTACGTACATTTCTTTACTTTTTAACGAAAGAAAGGGGAACAACAGTTTCTTAACATTTTATGTTGTTGTTTTTGTTTGTTTCAACTGTAACATATATGCAAAATAATTATGTTATTAATAAGCTCTGTGATAATCAAAATTGAATACATTTTATTTGAATAAGTAATAGTTTGGGTTGTATTTTTTTAACAATATAAAATGCCGTAAGTAAAATACAAAATTGATACAGAATAAAAATGACTGTATTTTGTTTATCGTATGTGTTTAGTAGTATATTGCACAAAAGGTTGTAATGTATACTAAACAAAGATGGTGTACAGTAGATTTCGTGTTATTGTGTTATTAAATAGAAGTAAGGAGTAGAACGATTTAAAATCTTATAATATTAGATTTCGGAACATTTTAAAATGTTGACCAATTCTGAAATTCAAAATTTAAGAAGAATAAAGATATTGCTATACACAAATTAAAATAATTTTTCTGAACCTATCTGTACTTTCATTGAAAGTAATAAATTTACTGCAACTGATATTTTTTGCATTAAATTTAAAAAAATATGTGGTATGTTAGTGCAATTTAATTTTATTTTCCAACTGCTGTAAATCCTTACTCGAACATAGAATAAGCTTCATGCACTGAAAACTATGACGATTTTAAAATATTTACCCTAGTTTCTCCATTTTCGACAACGTGTAAACAAACAGTAATTTTTATTGAACACCAAAATCCACCAGATATGTATTAGATTCTATCTAATTATATGTTTCCTTCACTGGCAACTTTAAAGTTGTTCACGGATTTGTCGCAATTAAACGCAATAAGACATGTAATTAACATTTTATTTTAAAAAAAACCTTTGAAATTGCTTATCGGTTGTTTTCCAGATTTTACGTGTGCCTTATTTCAAATATTTTAGCTGTAAAAATGTTAAGCACTTTGTAAACCTCAGCGAAAGCACAGTATATTTTCTGGGCGTCCGTGGTATTTATGATTATTAAATGGAATACTTTTCAAAATAAATAACCAGTCGGTATGAGCAAACAAAATATTTTTACATTTTTTGTCGTTTTGTACTTACATTAATTTAACACAAGTGGATACACTTTTAAAATTTGTAAAAATATTTCAGCTATAACACGCACTACACTAAATATTTCTTTGAACACGCCTGCAGTTTAATGTATATTGCTTCATTATACTTCAGTTTGAAAAATGTATTTTTTTTTGTTCAAATGTACGTCGGAAATATTTTAATAGTTGGTTTTCAAATAAGTCATTACTATTTTTAAGAACTGCTAATACAAGCGGATGTAAATACATAAAACAACAATTTTACATTTAATTTTATAATGCTTGTAGTCATTTAGTTTTTTTGATGATTTGTTGTTAACCCTCATAGTAACTAATGCTTAGTTAATTTTCCACATAAAAATATATATTATTCGTTTAATTTGAAAGTTTAATTAAATTAAAAGGTGCTTTTAGAATACTTTTATGTTTTGATTTCAAATATTTATTTACTATTTATCAGGGACAGCAAATGCAGGTACATTTGTTCACAAACCATTTTATACTTTGACTTACTTGACTTAGTCCTCTTTGCTCCTTATGGAACATAGGGCCTCCACCATTTCCTTTCGTTTGGTCTGGTCTCCGGCTATTAATTTTGCTATTTTATATTTTAATTTTTATTTTATTTTAAATAGTTGTTTTTAAGTTACTCTGCATTTTGAGTGTTAACCTTATGTGCGCATGTTCAAATACATATCAATTAGATTTAAAATAAAAACAAAAAGTAAAATAAATATATACATATTTTTAGGTAGTTTAGTATTGAAAGATAACATTTTTCAAAAGCAGAACGAACCACTATAAAAAATAAATACTTGAAAAATAAATTTTTACATTTCCTATTTTATTAAACGTTTTTCTCTACTAGGCATCATAATACAAATTTTCAATATGTACATTAGTTTGGGCTTAATGGTTGTTTTTTTTTTTCACTAAGCCTCAGTAAATCTTTACACAGATGGAGGGTCTGTTTTTTTTTCATCGCGATCCATCCCCTCTCCCGTGCAAGTTTTATATATTGTAATTGTTACAAAAATATGGTTCAGTACCATAATTTTCCATGTTGGCCAAAATCAAATATGGATTTTTTGTTTTCCTCTACTTATTTAGTTACAAGTCGGAGAGCAGTTGCTTACTTGTTTTGGGCTTCAATAAAAGCTTTGAAAACTCTGTCAATAACAGCTTATTACCATAGCGTAGGAGAAAGTTATGTTGAAGTAAGCTACTTTCAATATCCCCTGCTTATAAAACAGAAATAAGTAAGTACGTATGTCAACACACACACACACAACACACACACCTACCTATATATATATATATATATATATATATATATATATATATATATATATATATATATATATATATATATATATATATATATATTTGTATATATATATTTGTATATATATATATATATATATATATATATATATATATATATATATATATATATATATATATATATAGGGATATTAATTCATGTAAATATCAATCAGGAAATAAGATATAATGCATATATTTCCTCCGACTCCCCCTCATCAATGCCACGCCAATCACCACCATTCCACACCCTCTTCGACGTTATGGAAAACATTTATTTTAAATAAAGTTACTTCAACTACTACTATTGTTCGCATCCCCCCCCCCGTTGTTCCAACAGTCCAAGCCTCCACCCCCCCCCCCCCCATATACCAAATGTTTGAAAGAAACCCTAAAAAGCAGCCTACCCATTTTTGTAATAAAATAATTATTGTTCTCATCATTTCTTCTTAGATTGTACATTATTACCAGCATAAACAGTTATTTAAGCATGTTTTTGTGGAGAAACTTACTTCAAGCAACGCACATAGGCTACAGAGATGGTAAGTTCAAAGTTATTTTATCTAAATAAATAATTCAATAACGTTTAGGATAATAGTAGGGATACGAAAACGTGTAGTAAAGGGATGTTTTGATAGGAATGGAAATTTTAAAAATGAAAGCGGCAGGATAGGGATAATTACAGGGAAAGGGATGCGGATAATATGGAGCTGGATTTGGACAATGATAAGGATAGATATGATGTAGTATGTATTCATCAACTTAAATTAAAATGCATGTTGATTTTCGTTCGTTTTTTACTTTCTCGTATATACGTAGTATAGAGAAAGTATTGTAATCGTGCAAAAAAAAATCGAGATTTTTACAAATCTCGACGTTTTACACCTCACTGATACGGAAAAACATAATTTTGCAATCTTGTCCGTATGTCTGTGTGT
>NW_026732541.1:0-82500 GCF_028476545.2 Physella acuta | reverse complement strand
ATAATGGACAAATGTCTACTTCATTGTGTAAGTGGTGTTTTATAATGGACAAATGTCTACTTCATTGTGTAAGTGGTGTTTTATAATGGACAAATGTCTACTTTATTGTGTAAGTGGTGTTTTATAATGGACAAATGTCTGCTTCATTGTGTAAGTGGTGTTTTATAATGGACAAATGTCTACTTCATTGTGTAAATGGTGTTTTATAATGGACAAATGTCTACTTTATTGTGTAAGTGGTGTTTTATAATGGACAAATGTCTTCTTCATTGTGTAAGTGGTGTTTTATAATGGACAAATGTCTACTTTATTGTGTAAGTGGTGTTTTATAATGGAAAAATGTCTACTTCATTGTGTAAGTGGTGTATTATAATGGAAAAATGTCTACTTCATTGTGTAAGATTTTTTCTATAATGGATAAATGTATACTTCATTGTGTAAGTGGTGTTTTATAATGGACAAATGTCTACTTCATTGTGTAAGTGGTTTTTTATAATTGATAAATGTCTTCTTAATTGTGTAAGGATTTGTTTATAATGGACCAATGTCAACTTCATTATTTAAGAGTTTCTTTATATTGGACAAATGTGTACTTCATTGTGTAAGTGTTGTTTTATAGTGGGCAAATGTCTACTTCATTGTGTAAGATTTTTTTCTATAATGGACAAATATCTACTTCATAGTGTAATAGTTCGATTATAATGGACAAATGTCTACTTCATTGTGAAAGAGTTTCTTTAGAATGTTATAAAATATAATTATTAATACAACGTTTTCGTTCTATTCTCTGAGAATATCTTTTCCATTGAGCAACAATATAAAAACACATTTTAGAATGGATGTGGACCATGCTCTCACGTTAGCAGATTGTGAATGTATTGAAGTTTGAGTGACTGTGGAATAGAAATTAATGCTCGGTTGAGATATTGTACACCTACAATTACATTCCGTTTTCATATCTTAACTAACTATATATATATATATATATATATATATATATATATATATATATATATATATATATATATATATATATATATATATATATATATATATATTTCAGAAAACCAGAAAACAAAACTAACAAATGTATCTATCCTTGTATCAAATTTTCTTTCTTATACAGCACACCAGACCTTCAGATTTTAAATTTTGAATATTTTTTAAATATTCACTCAAAATTCATAGAAAATGTTCGTATTGACGGAAACGAAATCAAGCAAGTAGAAATTTAAATAGATTTATATATATATTTTATTGTCTTTCAAAATTGATTGGGAAACTTAATTAACTATAAATATATTTTTTGTTTATTAATGACTAGAGCTGGGTAGGCTGGTGACTGAAACAAAATCAAGGGAAAGGAAATTAAAATTAAAAGTGAATGTATGATCTTTCAGAACTAATAATTGGGAAAACTTAAATAACATTGAATATCTTTTGTTTAACAATGGCTAGGGTTTGGCAGGTGAAATACGATCTGGGTAACGGTATGACGTATGGAGTTGTCCGACTGTTTGAACATAACGTCAAGTACGTCACAGAGACACATAATTTTGGATGTTCCGTGTACGGGAAGGTGAAGACTAGTGGAACGGAAACGTCTAAGTTGCATTATATTCATCATTCTAGGTCTACACCTGGCTTATATAAGGTAAACATAAGGTCCATGTGGCATTATATTCATCATGCTAGGTCTACACCTGGCTTATATAAGGTAACCAGAAGGTCCATGTGGCATTATATTCATCATTCTAGGTCTACACCTGGCTTATATAAGGTAACCAGAAGGTCCATGTGGCATTATATTCATCATTCTAGGTCTACACCTGGCTTATATAAGGTAAACTGAAGGTCCATGTGGCATTATATTCATCATTCTAGGTCTACACCTGGCTTATATAAGGTAAACAGAAGGTCCATGTGGCATTATATTCATCATGCTAGGTCAACACCTGGCTTATATAAGGTAAACATATGGTCTAGGTGGCATTATATTCATCATGCTAGGTCTACACCTGGCTTATATAAGGTAAACAGAAGGTCCATGTGGCATTATATTCATCATTCTAGGTCTACACCTGGCTTATATAAGGTAAACATAAGGTCCATGTGGCATTATATTCATCATTCTAGGTCTACACCTGGTTTATATAAGGTAAACAGAAGGTCTAGGTGGCATTATATTCATCATGCTAGGTCTACACCTGGCTTATATAAGGTAAACATAAGGTCTATGTGGCATTATATTCATCATTCTGGGTCTACACCTGGCTTATATAAGGTAAACAGAAGGTCCATGTGGCGTTATATTCATCATTCTAGGTCTACACCAGGCTTATATAAGGTAAACAGAAGGTCCATGTGGCGTTATATTCATCATTCTAGGTCTACACCTGGCTTATATAAGGTAAACAGAAGATCCATGTGGCATTATATTCATCTTTCTAGGTCAACACCTGGCTTATATAAGGTAAACAGAAGGTCCATGTGGCATT
This sequence comes from Physella acuta, assembly GCF_028476545.2. Classification (NCBI taxonomy): domain Eukaryota; kingdom Metazoa; phylum Mollusca; class Gastropoda; family Physidae; genus Physella; species Physella acuta. Next base: position 80,002 of record NW_026732541.1, on the reverse strand, counting down.
ATATTCATCATTCTAGGTCTACACCTGGCTTATATAAGGTAAACAGAAGGTCTAGGGTGCATTATATTCATAATTCTAGGTCTACACCTGGCTTATATAAGGTAAACTGAAGGTCCATGTGGCATTATATTCATCATTCTAGGTCTACACCTGGCTTATATAAGGTAAACAGAAGGTCCATGTGGCATTATATTCATCATGCTATGTCCACACCTGGTTTATATAAGGTAAACAATGAAAATCTAAAAACTTAGTCTTTTAAAAACAATTGTTTGACTGTCTATACAAAAATGTTTCCGTGAGTGTGTAAAACTATGAACATTTCATGAGTAAAAAAATGTCAGACTATATAATTTAAAATTCCTTAAATGTTATAACTATTGTGAAAAATCGTAAGCAGTTATACAATCTGCAGACTTTTATCGACGAACTGAAATCAGGAAAAGTTAACATAGTGGACGTCCAAGATCATGAAGAAGATGAATGGGGCAATTTAATAATGACAACTTTAACCTATTCAGCAACAGAAGGTTATGTACCCATTGCGAAAAACATGTGTTATTTAATTATTTAAATAAAAATTAGAACTACACTCAGGCATGTAATTTACAGCGAGAAATAACATTGCCTTGTTCGCTTTAGTTTGACAGTTTTCATCAACGGCTTATGAGGACTGATACAGATTTACAACAGTTATACTTCTTTCTGACATGTAGGGCCTACTTGCATTCAAATGGTTTACTTTCACGTAAAGCAAAACGTATAGTTTTAATTTTATTTTTAAACCTGAAAATGTTTTAAAAAGAAGCATTTCATATACTTTTTATATCCCTGTTTAAATTATCTGAGCTATGGAAAATGTCTAATATTTCTACAAATATATATAAACAAGTAAATAAATAAATAAATAAATAAAATTAAATAAATAAAAATAAATAAATAAATAAAAATAAATAAATAAATAAAAATATATATAAGTATAATTATATATATATATATATATATATATATATATATATATATATATATATATATATATGTATGTATGTATATATACTCAATATATATGTATATTATATGTATATATATATATATATATATATATATATATATATATATATATATATATATATATATATATATATATATATATATATATATATTCGAATGTTGATTATATACATACACATACACATATGCACACGTATTTCATTTAATTACCATCAGACTATATAAGAAAAATGTTCTTTCAACACAACAGAGTGTCCGTTAGGATTCTATGGTGCCCTATGTGATCGTCAATGTAAATGTCCCAAACTTTTTTGCAACAAGCTCACTGGTGCATGCTACGAAGCTGATTGCCATAAGGGCTGGTTCGGTGAGGATTGTATGACGGGTGAGGTTTTTATATGAGTCAAAACATTATGCGTGGGGTTTATCATAATATATTATGTAGAAAAATATGTATGTATATGTACATGGTCATATTTTTCTCTTTTCATACCATATACCAGATCTAAATCACTAATACAAAGTACGCATGGCTCCAAATCCATTGGGTCTTTAAATGAGATTAAATCTAAAACATAAAAAAATGGATATTTATGAATGCAAAGTACAATATACTTTGTACTTCAATTTTTTTTTGTACATTGTTTCATCTTGTAAAAAAAAAATTGGAACATCAGAAAGAATTCAATTTTAATATAGTTCGCTATAAATAGCAACTATTTGTTGAACCTGTAGGGCAAAGGACTAACGCCAAACCTCTCCATCGGACTAAGTTTTCTTCTTTATATATATATATATATATATATATATATATATATATATATATATATATATATATATATATAAAATTATTATTATTATTATTAAAGAGGAGTAATATATTTGTCGTGAAATTTGAAAGCATTGGCATTGCTGTATTATCGAACAAATATAATTTAAATATAATTATAATGAGTATACCAAAATTATAATAATAACAATTATTTTGTATTAATAATTATTATACTTTAATTATAATTACATTATTATTATAATCATGGTAATTAAAATGTAACTATTATGATTATAATTATAATAATTATTATAAATAAATGTTGAATACTAAATTATTTTTAATCTTTTTTTTTTTTCATTTTTTTCTTTATTTCACGCCACGACACCAGAGGATTTAGCGTCTTTTATTTATGTAGTTGTACCCGAAGAGTTTTTTGACGGAGATGAAGCGTCCTGTCGCGTACCGGAAAACAACACAATTTACATTGAATTAATCGAGAATTTTTACCTCATATCCTTCAATCTAGTCTTAAAAGAACCAGGTAATTATCTTTGTGACCTGTAGCTTAATTAAGCTGAATGCGGAAATTAATTAATATAGCTTCACAGTGAATACATACTACTGCAATCCAACTCATTTTCTACCTATACTATTACACTGATTAACTAGAATCAGAGGCGCAGCGGGGGGGGGGGGGGGGGGGGGGCGGACCGCACTGGGTGACACCATTTAGGGGGGGGGGTGACACCAAGGCAAAAAATAGCAAAATATATAGAGAAAAACTTGAGGGGGGGTGCAATGCAAATCGAAAATTTGAGGGGGGGGGGGGTGCAAATCGAAAATTTGAGCGGGGGGGTGCAAATCGAAAATTTGAAAGTTTGTCCCCGGGTCGCTACGCCTCTGGGGGGTGGGGGGGGGGGGGGGTTGACACCATTAAGTGCGGCACCGGCGGGTGACACCAGACCTCGCTACGCCACTGATTAGAATGATTAAAACATATTGCAAATACCCTAAATCATCCGTCATCACACAGATCCTAATTTTTATTATAGACTTAATTTATTATCGTAATGTAGCAATGTAATTACATAGTATCACTAATTTTTTTCCAAATTTGATCAGTATTATAACATAAAGCAAAGTGATGTAAATAAATGGTAATTAACTTTTAGTAATAACACAGGGTTTATTAATTTCTTTTAAAACTACACCAGCGCAATTAATCGAGTCCGACATCGTTGTTAGTGTCTACGATCGGAAAGTAAAGGGTTACGTAAGGAAACGTGTTTTGGTGAACGAGGAGACGCCGACACGATTCACACTCCAGCTTACATCCTCAACATTGAACAGAAGAATGTTCGTGAACATACAAAAAGCTGTGTCTGTATGTACCTTGAACATAAACGGTGGTAGGTAAAGATTGTGTATTTGATTTAATGTTGTTGTTATTTTAATTATGTATAGGGGTCATCCATTTATGACAACCACAAGGGGGGAGATGGGGAGGGGGGGGGGGAGTACGAAAAAAATCGACGTTTGTGGACGTGTGTGTGGGGGGGGGGGTTGGAGGGGGGGGGGGGGGATCAGGTCTATGTGGACGTCCACAGGTTGAATTTAACATCGACGTGCTTATAATTTAAAAAGAGGCGTAGTGAGGGGGCGGACCGCACTGGGTGATAGCATTTAGGGGGGTGACACCAAGGCAAAAAATAGCAAAATATATAGAGGAAAATGATAATCCCACTTAATTAAGTGATTAATTCGAGTGTTAAATAGTCTATAAGAAATACAAATCAAAAGTTTGAGGGGGGGGGGGGTGCAAATCGAAAGTTTGAGGGGGGGGGGGGGAGTGCAAATCGAAAATTGAAAGTTCGTCCCCGTGAAGGGTCGCTTCGCCCCTGTGGGGTGACACCATTAAATGCAGCACCGGGGTAACACCTGACCTCGCTACACCAATGAATTTAAAACAATCATAAAACTCTTATCCTGCGTGTAAAACGTGAAATTAAAACAACAATACAGCAGCGTGTAAATGAAGCACCTGATTAACACCTACACCGGGGTCATCTATAATATAAGTAATGTCGAGATATGTGACGATTTTTACCTCCCCTCTTTCCCGATCGTCACTAATCTTCATTAAAAACCATGACCTGACACCTACAACGACGTCACTCATCAGCCTGCCACAACTCTCAAAACTGTAATTTAAAAAAAAAACAGCAATTTTAAAATACTTTTAATATAAAGGCCTAATAATAAACATTATCGAAAATAATAGAGCCGTATCAGTAAATAGGGGGGTTCGGCGTGGTCGAGTCGAGTCGAACCCTCGGGCAGATGAGGCTCGTTAGCTGGGGTGTGCCACTCTTCTAGGAGAGACAACTCCAAAATTTAACAACTGCTGCCTTGTAGTTTGTTCTTGGTTGGACAAAGGCTATGGAAGCAAATCCAAAAAGAAAAGCAGGCTGAAATCGGAGTCAATGGCCTCAATGGCGCATAACCAGTTGACACGTAACGCTTAATTGTGTTGGAGGCGTGGTCGAGTCGGCAAAAAGCTCATGGTTGATAAATTCGAACAAAGTCTCGAGTTCAAACCCACTGGCAGATAAATCTCGATCCCCTTCAACACTAATAATTAAGAACGAAGAAGAGGAAGAAGTAAATAGGCACACACTACGGGAACAGGGCATTTCCCCCCTGTCAATTACCCCCCGGACATTCCCCCCCCCCGACATTATCCCCCCAGAGTAATTACCCCCCTGTCAATTACCCCCTGTCAATTACCCCCCTGTCAATTACCCCCCCAGTAGGACATTACCCCCCGGACAGGGTTAGAGTAAGGGTTAGGGTTAGGGCTAGGTTTAGGGTTAGGGTTAGGTTTAGGGCTAGGGCTAGGGCTAGGGTTAGGGTTAAGGTTAGGGCTAGGTTTAGGGTTAGGTTTAGGGCTAGGGTTAGGGTTAGGGTTAGGGTTAGGGTTAGGGTTAGGGTTGTGTCAGAGTTGGTTTTGGTTTTGTGTGAAGTTTAAGGCTAAGGTGGATGCTTAGGTTTTGGTCTTTTTCTTAAGGTTTGGAATAAAGTAGTATAAAGGTATAGAATTCTAGTTAGAGTTAGGATTCTAACTTGAGAGGGGGGGGGGGGTAATTCCCCGGGGGGGGGGGGTAATTGACATGGGGGTAATTGACAGGGGGGTAATTGCTCCGGGGGGGGGGTAAATACGGGGGGGGGGAATGTCCGAGGGGAAATTTCCAGGGGGGTAATGTCCTGTAGCCACACACTACATGTTACTGAACTGGTAAATTGGTAGTAAGTGTTAAATTTTAGCGAACGTCCGAAAATCCGGAATTTTTGTGGACGTCATAAATGGATGACCCATTATGTTAAAAAAAATTAAAAAATAAACATATTGTAGTATAAATAGGCTAATCATTTATTTTAAACAGTTAAAAACTGAATTACGCCAATAACCTAATACTAAACGATGTAAAGGATAAAATTTTCCCTTACGTCTAATTAAGTTTGCTATATAACTAATTGCAAAGTGCACAATTGATACGTTTTTGGTTCGGTTCCCGAGTTCACAATTTTTAAGGCTTTAGTTATTTCAAATATTAGAAGTGACCGAAATAAAAAAAACCAGCAAGCTACATGTTGCGGAGTGACAGTAGAAATTAGGAAGTGAATGGACCTTCCGTATTTGAACAATGCTGATTGTGTGTGTTTTTATGTTTTTTTATGCATTACCGCAGTTTACTTCCGATTGCCGTGAAACTTTGGAAAGTTGTTGCGAATACACATTGGGAGGTGTCTGAGATGAAAAAAAAAACAATGAAATTTTAACGCGGTGCACCGGGTTTATATTTAGATATTTTCTATTTATAAACACGCCTCACTTGTTTAAAAATACCCGATTGGTTATGTGTTGATGAAACCCTTAAAAATATGTTTCGTCACTTTGTAGGACTGTACCGCAGCAACGCCGACGGGTACGCTTGTTATGTATAGAGATTGACACATTTTATTTACATATTTCTTGGCAGCACAAGGATTAGTAAAGTTGCATCGATCGGCCAAAGTAAGTATCCCAGGATTAGCCGACAACGACACGCTGCTCCAATCAATCACCGACGGAGGTCGATACAACACCTGCATTTCAACCAACACGACAGATAGAATTTTTATCGAGTTTGAAGGGGTGAAAAATGTATTCAGAATCGTCATTTATCCTGGTGGTATGTCAAGGTTTTATATTAAGTTTATTGTACAAATATGGGCACACAAACAAACAAACAACCAACCAACCAAACAAACAAACAAACGCGCATATACAAATGTAAGCGCTCTCCCTCACAACACTCTAAGGAATCTTTGAGAATGCTCGTGAAAAGGTTTCTGAGAGGGAAAAAAAGAATTTAAATTAAGGACGATCGGCGCCTCGGCAGTATGTAGGCCTTGATGCGATTTTTTTTTTCAGTGATTTTTTTGTTTTGTATTCTAAAACAAAAGTCGGACGTGTTTTGACATCATTTTTCCGATCGCCTTGAAACTTTGGAGAGTTGACAATACTCCCGGAAAGGTTTCTGCGAAAAAAAAATTATTTCTTAGGGCGGCGCCCCAGCATGATACGATTTTTCTCAATATACGGTATATAGAAATAAAAGTCAGATGTGCTCCCGAGTAGCTATCTTGATATCCCTTAGAAGAGCTTCATGCATTAGGTGTTAGGAATACAAATGGATTCAACGGTAAAATTGTACCAGACATACTTGCCGGCGCCTCGACTGATGAGTGACCGATATAGCCCTGGACACCCCCATGAACACTATAGAACCTACATTTATTTTAAAACGTGCCATTTATTAAAGACTACTGACTAAATCGAACAACAGGCGTCCTCTGTCATATCGGCCTTCGTAGTATCGGGTGCTACACTATGATGCCTACGTTCACTTTAAAAAGCGCTATACATTTTGGATATGGTGTGCTACTATAATCGTATCTATAAACCAGATGCGTCTTCTGCCGCCCCTATGAGCACTAAAGCCACTAGATATATTTTTAATATCTCTCACTGCTCAGTACATATTCTACTACTAAAACCGATGGATAAATCGAACAACTGCCATCATCCGGTACCCTAAAGTAGTGTACACGTTGATGCCTCTATTTCCAGTGGTCGTAGTGTAACAGATGGTTTTCGAGGAAGGCGGAGCGTATGGTTCATTTAAAACTGCGCCTCAACAACTAAGATCTTACAAATAACACGCAGATTTGCTACATTTAAATAACTCAAATTTAAGAAAACAAAGTCATACGTCTAGAAAACTTGAGATTGTTTACGCGTTAATAAAACCCTCAAAATATTTCGTCACCGGCGTGTTGGACTAGACCGCAGCAACGCTGGACGGGTACGCTAGTATTTAAATTAAATCGTTTTAATTTTTTTTTCAGACACGCCAACAACATTTGAAGTGACCTGTACCGACCAGTTCAATCACACCGTGCATTACCTCAAGCTTACAACTCACACAAGAGGTCCTTCATTTATCCATACGAACAAGCCGATGCACAAAATAGAAGTAAAAACGAGCGATCCGAAATTTGAAATGTGCGAAATAGAAATATTTGGAAGTAAGGACTTGTTTTAGTTAAAATAGGAAATGTGATGTTGCGTTAATATCATTTAATTCTCTCTAGGCATCACATATTATTTGAATATTTTAGGCCTGTTAAAACGAGAGAGACATTTTTACAACATTCCGACAATTCTGTACAATTCAAATTCTACTGTTTGCAATTAGCTCTGATTATATGCAGGCTTCACTGTCGGCGTGGTAGGGTCGGTTTTTTCTCGTGGTTGCTAAGCCGAGTAGTCATGAGTTCGAGCCCACTGGAGAGAACAAACCATCTAGAAGAGGACATTCCAAAAATCAAACAACCGCTTCCTTAAATTTTGTTCTTTGGTAGACAAAGGCTTTGGAAGCTAATTCCAGGAAGAAAAGCAGGCAGTAATTATAGACAACATCTTATATGGTGTATAACAGGAAGTTCACACGTTATACATTGTTGTATTGAAGGACATCCTGTCATACTTTACAATTAAGAACAAAATGGACAAGAAGAAATACTCACTGTATCATCTTGACTCATTTGTGCCCAAGACACGTGAGGCAGATGAAGTAGAGTTCATTTGTTTCAATGGACTTGGTATACAAGGGTACATGTAGTCAGCACTATGCCCAGTCGACTTTGTTTACCTAAAATGAATGGGACTCAGGTACGTTCTACTGGTTAAACCCTGATTCGCACTCGAGACTTTTAAGTCTAGCGCTCTACCGCTAGGCCACCCATCTCCCTTGAAATTACATTGTGATATTATTATTTAGATATTTATTACTGCTGTTAACGATGAATTATTTTAAATATGTTTTTATTATGTCATTTTGTCACATTGGTTTTGATTTCATACGTTTGAACAAACAAGCAACTTTATTTGTTGTTAATATCCTAACAGGTTTAAAAAACAACTTTATTGCGTTTAATCCTGATGACTATGTGCTGACTCTACCGTCGCCTATCTCGGAAAAAAACCTACTTTACATTCTGCTCATCTGCATTTTAGTCATTCTGATTCTGTCAAAACTTGAAGATATAGATACAGGTATGTTTGAAATAATAAGCTGTCATATATTTTTGTTTCCGTCCATTAGAAAACATAAGTAGAGGCCTTTCAAACTAAATCCAAAAACAATGAAATGAATCAATACATGAAACCAGAACAAAGATAACCCAAACAAAACAAAAAAAAAACAAAACACAAATGAACTCTGACCATTTAAACATGGTCAGGTAAGAAATGGACCGAAATCTTGGGTTGTTTTTTTTTTTGGGTGAAAAATTAGATTTTTGTTAAATTTTCGAATGTGAGAATATATATATATATATATATATATATATATATATATATATATATATATATATATATATATATATATATATATATATATATATATATATCTAATATATATATCAGTGTATTTCCTCGAGTTTTTGTTTTTGTTTATGTGCTTATATTAATAGTTAAGTTAGTGATTTTAAAAAAAAATTCTCGTTTTTAATTTTAGAAGAAGTACGAACGAAGGATGAAGGTGTAGAACATGTCTAAATTGAACACTTCTATTTGATACAGAAATTCTAAACATGAAATGACTTTTCTCAAGTTCCGAATCGTGTGTCTTTATTCGTTACACTTATTAGAATTGTGTATTTGTATTTAATTTAGATGTTTAAAAATGTAAATTACTAGGTAAAATTTACCTATTAAACTAAATGAAAATGTTTTTTTTTTACATTTATTTTTTGTTTCTATTTTTGTTTGAGATATTTCAGTTTGAGAAATAGATTTGTATTTGACAAAGAAATATCAGCGGACATATCAATCGGTATTTGTTGAAATGTTTCCGATAACAGGAAGTGGTACTTTATATAAATGGAAATAAGATAACTTGAGTATAGTTTCAGTTAGGTTGAGTTCAGTAGACAATATTTCACATGTAATTATAAGATCTTATACTTATAATTATTATCAACTTTCGAGAGATCCTCGATATCCGAAGGTGGAACTTTATTGTCGCATTCCAAAATACATACAACATTAAATTTTATACATAGGTATAATATATTTTTTTTCTTGAGGATGTCAAATTTTGACTGATTTCCGGTGATCGGAAGTACTACCTTAATCTGTTTTAGATTTTATCAAAAAATATAACTATTACCGGACCGATCAGTTTCAAACTTGTCACTACATCAAAGTTCGATGGCAATGCACAGTGACATAAAATTGTGAATTAATTATGTTTTGATTCACTTTTTACTAATTAATTAATGTTTTCTTTTTTTTTAAAAAAAAAACATTTTCTGCGGTTTTCTCGGCGTTTTCTACTATCACCCTTGCGAATGTGATAAAATCAACCGAAAATTATAATTTCGATATCTGGAAATAGCAGAGAGTGTAAACTGATTATCTGTATTGATATTTAACCAGCTGCTCATAGCGAAGCAAATAACGTCTCAACATTTGGCTTAAGCAATATTTTATAGCAGACGGTTTTCTGCTCATCTTACAAAGTAATGTTTTTTTTTTTTTTTTTTTTTTTTAACTATATTAGCTAAAACTACTGTTTATCGTAAGTTGTTATAATTTGAGCTAATACTAAATGTTTTTTATCAATATATCTGTGTGAAATACGCAAAGAATTTTCTATAAAAGTACAATAGACGAAAGGAGAAGGATAGTTGTTTACTTGCACAAAATAGTTTAATACATATTTTATTTTCAACGCTTTTAACAAAACATGATGCTATCTGTTCTCTCAAACGGACGGGCAATAAAATTTTCACTCGCTCATATCTAAAACAACAACCTCTCACTGACCTCTAAACAACAGGTCCCTATCCAACTCCCAATATCCAGCCTCACCCCCCTCCCCCGTACCCTTGTATATTTGTTATCAAATGTCTTGACCAGACGACCATCTCCACAGAACTGCCCCACCGTATCAGATAGACTACCAGGACCCCCGGTCACGTGCCTCACCCGACCCCCGGGGAGGTTCCCCCAGCATCCAGATTAAACTTCCCCCGTGAGTGGCTATTGGCTGACAACTGGGCAACAACTCGACCACTGGCAGGCCTGGGGTAACCTGTCTGACCTTTTCACCCTTGACCCCAAGCCATGTTTTACTGCTTGCTTATTTAGCAGATGCTGGACAGATAGGATCGGAGCCTGTGTGTAGTTAGTGGGTTGGAGATTTCTCAACGTGGTGGTCGGTCCGAGGGATGAACGCTGGGTCTTATGAAGAAAGTGGTCAGTTGGTGAGTTGGACCCTGGGTCTTATGAACAAGGTGTTCAGTAGGAGGGTTGGACACTGGGTCTATGAACTAAATGGTCAGTCGGAGGATTAGACTATGGTTCTTATGAACAAGGTGTTCAGTATGAGGGTTGGAGACTGGGTCTTATGGACAAAGTAGTCAGTTGGTGTGTTTGACACTGGGTCTTAACAAATCAGTCATATGCTGGGTTGGACCGTATGTCTTATGAACTAAATTATGGTCAGTTGGTGCGTTGAACGCTAGCTCTCATGAACAAGGTCGGTGGGTTATACCTTGGGTGTTATGAACAAAGGGGATTACTTGAGAGTAGTGATACCAAACATCTAACAATGTTGGAATGAGGTGGTGTAGAGACACACACTTACACTGGATGCAGAGACGCTTTTGTATAATATATACTAACCTTACTTATATTAGAGATAATTTATAAGACACATATAATTTAACACGTAATTGTTTAAACCCCAAACCTCTCCCCCTTCCCTACAGTAATTACATAACTATCAAAACTAAGTAACTTGCAACAGATGAGAACCTAGATCCCCCCCAAATGTCAGTCGGTTTATCATTCAATTGTTCCACCACCATCTCCTAACCTAAAGTACACAACGAGAACACAAAATCATTTTTTTTTAAAAGACCACTCAGATATTTATCTCAATAATTGACGCCACACGGCTCCCAATTAACTAAACAGGGGCCATTAATTTCTCGGGCTATCGAGTTACTGTGTCAAAGAGCGGCCCAGATACGCTGGATAACAATGTACTCTAACTTAATGATAACCCACGCCACCACACTGGCGAGGAAGTGCACAACCACAATACGTGCGTGAAAGTATCGCTTATGTTAGACTTAGGAGTCAGGGTGTGGTGTCGGAGTCATGGATTTGAAGAAGTGGAGTCATGATGTGCAAGTTGGAATGAACGTCTGTTTAATGACATCGATGATTTCACAAAACCATAACCTACCCAAGCCCATAATGCATAATGTGACAAAAAACCTACTCATGTCCATACTGCTTAATGTGACAAAAAAACCTACCCATGCCCATAATGCATAATGTGACAAAAAACCTACTCATGTCCATACTGCTTAATGTGACAAAAAAACCTACCCATGCCCATAATGCATAATGTGACAAAAAACCTACTCATGTCCATACTGCTTAATGTGACAAAAAAACCTACCCATGCCCATAATGCATAATGTGACAAAAAACCTACTCATGTCCATACTGCTTAATGTGACAAAAAAACCTACCCATGCCCATAATGCAGAATGTGACAAAAAACCTACCCATGCCCATAATGCATGATGTGACAAAAAACCTACCCATGCCCATAGTGCATGATGTGACAAAAAACCTACCCATGTCCATACTGCTTGGTGTGACAAAAAACCTACCCATGTGACACAAATAAAAATAACGCACACACCTCCATAATACGTGTTTAGACCAGTAAAAATAGCCCTCCCACGCCATCATTCGAAACCGCACGAATCCTTCCAATTATACCTATATCGATACTCTAAAGTAATTTGATGATAGGTGTTAAAACTACACCGCACAACGAAGTTGAACACTTAGGTAAAATACCAAACGAAGCGAGGGAAAACAGATGAAGTGATATCAGTTAAGGCTTAAAAATAACTCGGCTAAATGTAGGTGATATTCAGCACCTAATTTATGTTTACAATGTTGACATTTAGCACTTATATGTTTTCTAATACAGTCATCTAGTTTAATTAAACAAATATCTTGTAACACGGGGGAGAATGTTATAATCCCCGCAGTATGTTGCTGACTTGACATTTTCTCCAATTAAAATGGTGGCTAGTGATACTAATGTTGCCATCACTACTTTACAGAAAGCAACGTGTGATAGTAGCTGATGTTGTATTTTCTGCTATACTCTAGAAAGCAAATCGGGATTTTTTAAAAACAATTTCCAGTGTTAAACTATGCTACGGCAATTTTGACTGTTAAGGCTAGACTATCTGAAAATTGATTGTAATTTTTCAGATACTAACCTACCCTAAATATGATTGCTACCCTAAAATTGATTGTAGTTTTTCAAATGCAAGATTACGATATAGCAATTAATGATTTATGTTTTGTTTTTTTAAATACCGCGCTATTCTGCGAAAGATTGCATTTTTAAAAGAGTAAACACATTTGTTTTAATCATACTTATTGTTAAGCTGCAGTAAGTATGATAAAAAATAATTGTTACAGTTTAGAAAAAAACTGCTGCGTAATACGACCTGTTTTTTTCTTTTGTCTACCAGCGTTTTACGCAACATGATACGTTGTGCGTATCCCAAATTAATTATTCCCCTAATTAATGTAAAGCCATTAGCGTAGAGGGGGGCGGGGCTGGAAGGGGAAACTACTTCCTATGGAAATATTTTTTCTTCCACCCCGTTATTGGACCACTGGTGATGACCCTGGGCTCAAGGTCAGGAACTACGTAGATAGCTGGCACAAATGTGAGCGCCCAAAACAGCTGTTGATCGGGTAATTAATGGGTTAATTGATTAACGCGTGGCGAGAGAGGGGGGAACATCTGGAGCGTGAAGGTCAAAGGGTAAGGGTCAAGTAACAGTGACTTTTGTACTGGGTGTGTGGTGAAATTTTGTAAATAATCGGTGGTTTTATTTTCTTTGGGTGGTAGTTGTTTTTTTTTTTTATTCCACTGGTGGTTTTCTTTGCTTTCAGGCGTTGTATTTTTTTTTTCCGTTTTTTTTGTGTTTTTTTTACTGACGTTGATTTCGTTTTCTTACTGTATCCAATAGTTGACATTTAATAAACGATTCTTTATTTTAAAATGACTTTTTCTACCCAAAACTAGACCTGCCATTATATGCCATAGAGTTTCCCTACAGTCTCAGAGCTCAATGAAGTGAGACCAGTATTAGCTGAATGAACAAGCTATTGATTCTTAAGGCCTTTTCATCATACTAGAGAGAATAGTTTATATAACTGTATTGTTGAAATACTACTGCTAATAATAAAACGTGGGTTGCATAAATGTTGATTTAGAATTGTCAATGAGTAGCCTACACCTATCTAGCTAGTAAGTAACCCTAAAGCTAACCCCACTATTAAAAAAAAATGAACATCTGTGTCATGGTTTAACTTAACTTATCATTCACCAGTGAAGTACTGAACAGGGTTTTTTTAATCGTTTAATTTTATAGCCACATGTTTTTTAGTGTATTTCTCATTTCTGCATATCGTGGTGTTGATTTAGTACCGTCCCACGCTTAAGCACCACCCACCTTAACTTCTGATGGCCTTAAAGTCGTCCCCCCCCCCCACCTAGACCTTGATGGCCTTACAACCCACCTTCACCCGAATCCCTAACATGTTTTAAATTTACCCATCATTAATGTTTTTTGTAAAAAAAAAAAAAGGGCAATAAATGTGTTTTTTTATCCCACAGCCGTATTGACCTTCACCTTTCGCCTGATGATCCCCCCGTCCATTCACGGCGTGGGTTCAGCCCTCGAGTTCACAGACCTGCCAGACATTCCATTCAAGACGCTCGGTGGTTCCCCCTGACCTCACCCCTTCCCCCTGCCTTTCACAGAGCCACCCCCCTACCCGCCCCTCCCTTCATAAAACTAAACTTTTCCCGCCCTGCACCACCTGACCTGACTCCTGTAGGTCACCCTCCTCCCCTCCCCCCGTCCCGGAGCTGTACACAATACAGGTCAAATAGCCCACCCCCTCACAACCTTAATCGTCCAGATTAAGATAGTCGCGGTCAGAACACGACCACCACTAGCTATTAACACGTGAATCACCTACAGATTGTTCCCGAATGTACCACCGACACTCCTTCAGATGAAAGAAGTGTTTTATAGCAGTGGACATAATTTAAAAAGTTAAAAGGCAGGGGTTGTGTTGATGATACCTCCCCCCTTTTTTTTACTCTTTCTCCGCCGTTCAACATCCCTCCTCCCTCCCCCCTTCCAAAGTTCACTGGGTCATATTTGCATAGCTATGTTCCTGCACAAGAATTATCGGGTTAAAAATCCCAATTTTCTTTAACTCTTAAAACATATTTTGTTTGTATTCAATACATGTACGGGGCGGTGTGGCCTAGCGGTAGAGAGCTAGACTGTTAATCCGGGTTCAAATCACTAGATCGTCCGCCCTGCTCTGATGGATACCTAACTCAAGAAAACAAAGGCGACTGGACAATCAAACAGATGAACTCTACTTTAACTGTCGCGACACAAACCTGGAAAAAAAATGAAATACGTGATTAGAAACTGTATTATGTGAATCAGAACATCTTTTCTGGACTCCAAAGGAAAGCTGTCAAGAATATTTGATATTTATGTAACAGATACATAAGCAAGGCGTGTGACAATGGACTTTAGAACTGGTTTCTCTGCTGTGTACGGTGTTACAGATGTTACTGGGGGGGGGGGATGATTTTAAGGGGTGGGGGTGGTCGATGTCAGGGTGTCGGTTGATGTGTACGTGAAAAGGTGAGTAGTTGGATGGCGTTGGAAGGTGGGAGACGTCTCGGAGTAAATGAGATGTGGAATGATGTGGTTTTGTATGGTATGATACAAAACGGTATCACATAATATGAAATAGTATAACGTGGGTTAAGTGGTATAACATCGTATAAGATTAAGTGAAGGTACGAAATTGTCACTGAATATGGTTGTAAATTCACCTTTAAAATTTATAATACATTTGTTATGACGTAAGTAAAATAGGCGACCCAGGAACATTCGCTGGCGCCGGGGGCGGGCTACTGATTCCCCACGCCCCAGGGGACGTTTATTTGACAAGAAAAAACACAGAACCTGGGGGGAGGATCGCCCACCCAGCACCACCACAGTGACGCCATTTGGTAAAGAGATGTCTGTTTTTTTGTCCTTAATCTAAGAACATCAAAGGTCAAAGATCGTGTATTGATACAGTGGGTAAAAATTAAGGGTAAGAACACACACAAGCATCTCTTCCCCCCCCCCCCCCACCCCTCTACAACTCTCACAAACACACTTTCATTAATTGAGTTCTAGTATACGTTCACTGCTGTGGAAACTTTTTTTTTTTAAATGACACCTAAATCCCTTTGACCCATTCACCGTTATAAGAATCTCAATCAGAGGGCCCTACAGACCTCTTCACTTCCCTGATCCCCATCAACGTTGATCCCAATGACCCCTTAATCCATCTGACCCCTGTACAGTCATAAAAATCTTAATCCCCATGAACACTGATCCCAATGAGTCCCTGTTTCTACATGTCCCCTTTTTATCATTATCTTTTTTTATTCCCTCGACCAAATAACGACCACGATCCCTATCATGACCCCTTTCTTGCCACTACCCGTTCACCTTCATGACCCCTTCACTACCTTAACCCCTCATTATGACCCAATCATCTCCAAGACTTCATCATTCACTTGTCCCCACTACCACAACCCTATCTTTACCGTGACCCCTCCTCTGTCATGACCTCTACACTGTCATGACCCCCCTACTGCCATGACCCCTTCTCTACCATAACCCCTCATCTACCATGACCCCTCCTCTACCATGACCCCTCCTCTACCATGACCCCTCCTCTACCATAACCCCTCCTCTGCCATAACCCCTCCTCTGCCATAACCCCTCCTCTGCCATAACCCCTCCTCTGCCATAACCCCTCCTCTACCATGACCCCTTCATCTCCATGACCCTTTTACTTCCACGACCCCTCCATCACTGAGATCCCTTCATCACAATGACCCCTTCATTCATTTCAACCCACTACAATGACCCCTTTAAATCCCCATGACCCCACCGCCATCATCACCCATTCATCAAGTGACCAATCATGCTCACCACCACCCCTAAACCCACACCACGCATACGACCCACATAACCCCTATTGGACATTACAAAAACAGGACATAACCTTTATGTACTCACGTTCACGATACCAAACAGCAATTTGTCATTGAGAAACTAACCCTGCCAGTCACCTGACTAGAGAGAGAATCGTGTACACACGAACTGTAGCAGTTTAAAAACATTGGGGATCCAAAGAAAGTCTTAAAGTAAAAGATAAACGATTCACGCACTGGGTGAACCCACGTTCATAGGGGTTTAGAGCTTAGGGGTGGAGGGTGGGGGTGGATGTAATAAATTCTCGTTCAAGGGTTGTAATTTAATACATTATTTTTTTTTTAATATCAGATGCATTTTTTTTAAAATCCGTTAATTAGATTACATTTTTTATGTGTTAAAATTTTAATTTAAATTTGAAAAAAAAAGTTAAATGTATCTGATTTTTAACCGGTTTAAATTAAATTTTATTCGGCAATGTGTTCCACTTTGTTTTGTTTAAATAATAAAAATGATGTTCGAATGTTTTAACAGAACTGTCCAGCGAGACTATCGTGTGTTTTCAAAAGTTAAACTTCATTTGTGTGCAGAGTTTCTTCCAGGCAAAGCTCCCCCCCCCCATGAAAGTGTACCCCCCCCCCTCGAACGAAATGGAATTTATATAGAAAAGATTTACATTTAACAGTGACCCTCCCCCCCCCCCCCCGGAAAAAAGTCGGGAAGAAACACAGATTGTGTGTGTGGGGGGGGGGGGGCAGTAGCGTAGCCAGGATCGTCTCATGGGGGGGGGGGGGGTTAACATTTTTTCCAGGCAGTTTATAACCCGGGGACCAACTTTCGATTATCACCACCCCCCCCCCCCCCCCCTCAAACTTTCGATTTGCACCCCCTCCCCCCCCCCCCCCTCAAACTTTCGATTTACACCCTCCCCTCAAACTTTATATACCGAGGGGTCTTTATATACCCCCCCCCCTACGCCACTGGGGGGGGTGTACAAGACAGACCGAAGCGGACAAGCTGATATTTTAAATCTTCACATTCAAATTGGTGTATCCTCCACTAGCTTTATCTGATGCAACTTAAAAAATAAACTTGAAATTTTTAATGGTATACCTTCATGTCTTAATAAATCGAGTGGTGTCAATTTGAAATTTAAATGGAACAACTGAGTGTGGTACTGTAAATTGCAACTTCTGTTGATCCAACTTCAGGGGAAACAACCAACAGAAAACCTTTGCTCCGCGTCTAGGTACTACGAAGTAATACAACAAAGTATTACCTAAACACAACAATGACGCGATAAACATGATCATAGATCGTCTATACCCCCTACACCTGTGAATGGGTTGTAAGTGGCAGTCTATAACTGATATAAACAGCTTTGAAATAATGCTGCAATGACATGTCTGAATTACGAGGCTGTAAATGGTCTGAAAGTTAGCGAGGTTAATTATTAAAAAAATGCCAATTATCTGATTACCCACATATACATTATTTCATGCTTTTGAGAAATTATACAATAGAAGTTAAACAAACTTAACACAGATATATAAACCTATGTGTTTATGTATTCTTTTTTTTATTATTTAAAACGGGTGAGGCATAAAAACCGACAACGGTGAAAGGGAAGTAACCCATGATATAAAAAGGTTATTTGATTTTAAAACGGTGCGAAGATTGAAAACACAATTATTTTAACTTTGCTAATTTTAATTAATAAATACAGATCAATATTTGTGTAGCTAAATAATGCAAAACTAAATTTGTATTAATTAATTTTGTGTTAATGAGAATAGTAAGGATGCATTGAGGACTACTGACACTGTTTAATCGCACCTCAACAGGGTAAATAGCTGGCCAATCCATCAGTAATTGTAGAAATTATGCAGGTAAAATATACGTTGAAGTGTTGTTTTCAACAAATAACAAATATATTTTCTTAGAGCATCATATGGCATACAGAAAAAAAAATATTTCTCAGCGACATTATATTCTGTACGGGACGGTGTGATCTAGAGGTAGAGCACTAGACAGCTTACCTGAATCCGAGTTCTAGTCAGTGGAACGACCCTGAGTCCACCCAGCTCTGATGGGTACCTAACTGACGTTAGGGAAAGTACAAGCGTCTTGACATAATGCTGACCACACTATCCTTTCATATGCCAAGGTCACAGAAAAAGGTGAACTCTACTTCACTTGCCCCATAGACCGTCAGGTTCGAAAAGGGAACTTTTCTCTGACTTTTTATTGTATACATTGATCTTCTGTGAACTTATACTTTGTGACTTTTAATTTTTTGACTTTATGACTTTGACTGTGACTCTACATTCTTTCATTTTATATTCTGTGTGACTCTATATTCTGTATCTCTATATTATATGACTTTACATTCTCCAACTTTATTATACACAGTGACTTATGCTCAGTGATTTTATGTCCATACACGATATACCGAGGAACGAAACCAACCGACACATTGACAACCAGTGTTTCTTCCAGACCTTTTTCTTCGGGGGGGGGGGGCACTAGAAATTTTCGGGGGGGGGGGGGTAGACTTTCTTTGGAGGGGGGGGAAGCGGACACTGTTAAAAGTATATATTTTCTATATAAAGTATATAAATTTCATTTCGTTCGGTGGGGGGGGGGGCGGGGGGGCGGTAGAATTTTTTCGGGGGGAAGGCCCCCCCCCCCCCCCCCGAAGAGATGCCTGGAAGAAACTCTGTTGACAACTGAAACGGTCACCATGAGACAGAAACGTCCCCCACACATTCACCGTTGTTTATTTGTTGTCGAAAGTCTCCCACGCCGGTCTATTTATCCACACCCATCTGTTTTCCCAACTCGCCGCAGTCCAGCAGTTTAAAATCCTCAACTGTCACCTCTAATTGAACGTCCCAAGTCCTGAAAGGGCAGCCTACGTCTACACTACCCTTTCACGGCTGTTGCGACATAGGCGGTAACCCATGGCAACCGACAACAACAACACCGGATCCAATGGCGCGTGACTGAAAAGCGCGAGACGCTGTCAAGGCCGTCTGGCACTGATTGGTTACAGTCGATTGGGGGGGGGGGGTTCAAGGCCGTGACCTTTGCAAAGCTAAATCGAGCAACTAAAACTACTTTCGAAATGTTTCTTGGAAGTCAATTCGTTCACCGATTTTGTGCGGGGTGTGAAGTTATTATACGCCAATCACCACATAGTAACCTGCTGGTGAGTAGGGCAGATGAAGTAGAGTTCACCAGATGTGAAGGAACATTTATGGTCAGTTCGTTGCCAAAACGCCCTTACTTTGCTTATGTTATTCAGGTAACCAGCAGAGCGGGTGGGGGGGGGGGGGGGAATCGGGGAAAATTCTCGGGAGTACAGCTCGAGATTTTCGGGTTAGCATTCGCAGAGGCGTAGCGACTCTTCCCGGCGCCCGGGGACGTATGGGGGACGAACTTTCAATTTGGCGGCCCCACCGCCCCCCCCCCTTTCATATATTTTTTATATTTACAATGCAAAACTGCAGCTAAAATGAGTTTTTAATTTTTTTTTGGCGCCCCCTAGGGTCGACACCCGGGGACATATGTACCCCCCCCCCCCCGCCTCTGAGCATTCGTACGCTCTACAATCTGACCACGTCGTACCAGAGATCACCAATTATCTCTTACAAAACATATACATACAGCGGTAATTCAAATATACAACCAGGAACAAACAGCTCATTATACTGACATATGCTTACACAAACACGGACTAATTTTTAAAAAATATTGTAGTTTTTTATATGTAGGCCCCTATAAAAGTTAACGAAACAAAACAATATATTCTTTAAAAATTATGACTTGCAAATTAAAAAAACACAAAGAAGAGAAGCTGCGAACTTGGGCTCAAATGTGGGCCTCAGTTAATTAAATTCCACCTTACACCTTCAATTATTCAAAATAATACACTTCACTTGCAACGAAAATTCAGTTTGATATATTATACATATTGATGATATATAACGTGTTCAAAAGTGAAAATTTTAATTTCATACAACAGCTAACCTAGTTATAATTAACTCGAGTTTTTAGAAGAAAACAGCATTAATCAACTCAAACGATAATTACGATGACGTTCGTATTCCTAAACCAGAAACAATTAATAACTCACTGAAACTTATTTTCTTGCGTCTTTAGACTCGTTTTTTTTCTAGTTATACGAAGCTAACCCGATGGCTGATACTGTGTTTTTTAATGAATTCTTGTGAAAATATGGAACAGATGCTTCTTGAACTCAGAATAGAAAAGGAAAACCTAGAGCTGACCTAGCTCAGTTGTAGGTCCACACGCTTCTAGCTGACCCGTGCTTGGCGTGTGACCTTTGTCTAGGGTCTGGTGACATTTGATCCGGGTACCTGGACATGTCCGGCGATACACATTTTAATGGGGTCGGTTGATTTGAAGTAAGGCTGGCGTGGGGGGGGGGGGGGGGGGGTGAGTTGGTTTGTACATAGGGATGTTTGTTTGTGTGTGAGGGGGGGAGGGGGTGTTTTTTTTGTGCGGGAGATGGTTTGTGTGTAGGGTATGATGGTTTGTGTGTGGGGGATGTTGGTTTGTGTGCGGGTTGGGATGTTGGTTTGTGTGCGGGTTGGGATGTTGGTTTGTGTGTGGGTTAGAATGTTGGTTTAATTGTGAGGGATGTTGGTTTGCGTGTGGGTTGTAATGTTGGTTTGCGTGTGCGTTGGGATTTTGTTTTGTGTGGGGGGGGGGGGGGGAGGATGTTGATTTGTTTGTGGGTTGGGATGTTGTGGGAGGTTGTTGAAGTGTGTATGGGTATGGTGTATTATTTTATGTGTGTGTGTGGGGGGGGGGGGGGGAGATAGTTTATGAAGGTTAAGGGGTTGGTTTGTGAGTAGAAATGTTAGCAAAGTGTAAGGTTGTTATAGATGTGTACAGTAATTTATAAGGTGATATAAGAGTATGTTACAGTATGGTAATTTATCATACAAAATAAGATTGTATTAGAGAATTGGGCGATAATAACTATGCTTGAAAGGGTATGCAACGTTGATTTCGTTAAAACTATGTAGAATTTTGTTATAAAATAGAAAGTAATTTGTGAAAGTTAAGAATTCAAAATGGTACTGTGAGGAGGGAAACGAAATGGTGTGTCATTTAAAATGTGTAAATATTGTAGATCGTGTTATTATAAATTGATTGTGAGGGATCTTAAACTTTACAAACAATGTGAATATAAAAGGTAGTTCATGACAGACTTGACCGTACCAGAAAATGACAATTGACTCGGGTATTTGTGTTGTCTGCTACAAAAAAAACCTGAACATATTTTCAACTTTACTCATCGTGTAATTCCTGCACAGAAATAAAATGCCGGTATATTTAGACTGGAATCAGATAGGTGAAGGCAGGCGTGAATCATTTCCTGAAACAGAATCTATTCCAGAAGTTGTGTTATTGTTAGACGCCCCCGCCCTCCCCCCTACCCTATGATCTAGTGCTTCTCCCCTCAGTCTCCCCTTCCCCCATCCTCCATCGACCTGCCTGAAGATCACGGTCATGTGACCCACACACCGCAACAGGTGTCTCGCCTGATATGACTCACCTTTTGACCGGCCTGGTACCGGTGACCCCGGGAGAGGGGAGGGGGTGGGGAGGGGGTCAGGTGAGTACAATGAAGCGTGCGTGTGTGTGTGTGTGTGCGTGTGTGTGTGAGTGTGTGCGTGTGTGTGTGAGACAGAGAGGCAGAAGGTAAACAATAACAAGACAACGCCATGTTTACAATTTTATGCCAGCAAATACAAGAAACAACGCTAGGAGATCATTAAAGTTAACTTTAGAATATAGTCACAAATGGAACTTGGTAACGCAATTTTGGATTGGTCGCTTTTATTGGTTTTTTTTTTCGTGGTATCTTTTAGGGTCAGGAATAGGGTCAGAATTAGGATTGAGGTCAAGGCTGGGGTAGGTTTATGTGCAGGGGAGCGATGTTTTTATGAGAACCCAAATATGTTGTGATGAGGAGGGGTTTGGTAGCAGGTACGTTTAGTGAAATAACAAATATAAACATTGAGTATTATTACGATGTCGACGGTAGACATAGGATCGTAATTCCTAGTAAACACAGAGCACCCTGACGTAGATTACTCTGTCTTTACTGGGACTTTGTTAAGTACCTATGTTTACCTCTGGCATTGTAATAATACTCAGTGTTTACATTTGATATTATGTAAGTTGTGATAAGATATAACGTTGTTTTTGTTTATAACTTACTGCGATCTCTAACTTTCAACCAGGAAGGTGGGATAGTGGTAAACCAGTGTCTGATAAAGCCACAAAAATAGAATCTTCTTAAAACTGAGTTTTAGATTTCTGGTATTTAACTAAATACTAAATGCTGTCAATACTAACTCTATCCCCAACCCTTACCCTAACCCAAGTCTTACCACAGCCCTAAATCTAATATCTAACAATGACAATAAACTTCAGATTAGAAAACTACTAACAACCTAACATACGTGTTTTCGGAAGAGTCTATTGTAGGACATTGTTAATAAATAATACGCCACTAGGTGTCCATTATGGTAGATTAAACGACTATCTTCAGTTGATTAGGTTCAAAGACTTTCATCAAACTTCACATCATAAGCATCGCGTTTTCATTTTTTTTTTTTAAATCTCAAACATAAAACTGCGAAAAGTTCACACGAATTTCATTATGATTTGTTTGTTATTGAAAATAAGTCTTGAATAATTGGAGAACTACGTTACAGCTTTGTATTATGTTTCCCCGCTAGATATTTCGCCAATTACGACAACAAAGCCTAAAGTCCCGACGCATATCAATTTTCTAGCCCGAATGTTAGTTTATTCCTCGACCTAAACGATTAGTTAGGAATTCTGTGAGTCAGGGAACAATTATGCGAATTTGTGCTTTTACACGACGGAAGGGGTGGCCTGAATGTACTCACGCAGTAGGTAATTAGCGAGTCATTAACGGTGACGCACGGTAAACAGAAATACCTTGATGTTGTCGCCGAATACAGGAGGGTGACGATTAGATTAGATCACGTGACGGCTTGAGGTATCGTGTTCTGAAAGGGCAGATAAGTCACAAGGGTATGTTTTTATTTTAAATGAACGATTAAACAAAATTAGGAAGGGGGGGGGGGTATATCAGCGTAGACGTATAGTCATTAGTCATTAGGTACTAATAAGACTAAAATGAGTTTGGTACTATTAGTGTACTAGATGGATATTGTAAAAGTGTTAGCGTTGATGGAGTCCGAGAGGGGGGGGGGAGGGGGGAGAAAGGTCAGACAATTCAATTTGTGAATACTTTACGTAATTTATTCTCGAAAGAAATAATTGTAATTTATACATTAAGACACTATTTTACTATACGTATATATATATATATATATATATTTGTCAACTATTACTTTTTCGTCTTTATTTGCACGTACACTGAGTAAATATCTCAAGGCTCCAGGTATGATCAATCGTTTCTGACATACAAAACTGGTTTTGTAAAGTCTTCTGAAGCTCTATAAATAGATTTGACATTCAAAAGGTAAGGCCGTGTATATATCCAACAATTTTTTTTTCTAAAATTTTTCAAATGTGAAAAAAAAAACCACAGCAAAGGTTTTGGAGTGTCCTCAGAAGCTTGACTTAAACCTCGACACCATCTCCATATACAAACATGCAAATCGCGGTTAAGGGGCGGCGCGCCTGAAATTGGTGCGCAGTTTTGGACGAGCTAATATTGAAATGGTGTGGTGTGGTCGTTTGAAGGTCGGATATGACACGAGACGTTTATGGAATAAGCCACTCACTTATAATAAGCATAATTTGATGATGGTAATGTTGGGATTTCCCCTAATTGGTACTGGTTGTGTATTAAAATAATTATATTACTGCATGTGATTTAGAAACTTGGTTTTCCCTTTCTTTAAACATATTTAAGATTGGTGTTTTTAAGTATTTAACGATTCTACTTTTGGAAATAAAGTGTCTAAATATAGAAGCGAGTTTAACTTGTGCGAGTGTGTCACTGTGACTAAAAAGTGTGTTAGTTGTAGTTAGTTGTTGTGAATAATTAAAAACTCACTTATGATACAACCGCGACCAATAAATCGACATGAAAAACTGTAGTAGTTGCGCTATTTTTGTATACAGGTTTCTATTTTATTCACTTGGCTGAGAGGGACTAGATTTGAATCTTGTTAACTGTCCTAAGGACTTGTTAGATAAAACTAGTCATTGGTGATAATACTTTGCTGCTTGAAACTTGTAAATGTTCCCTGTGAGTTTACTAGATGAAACTTGTCACTTATCCTGGTACTTGACTATATAAAACTTGTCAACTTTGATTTGTTCATTTACCTTGTATCGTCGTCTCCCCCTCCTTCCCCCTCCCCCTTCTCATCACGTCGATGTTAGTTTCTTTGTGCGGGGGCATTGATGCATTGTCTAGTTTTCCTAGTGTGGGAGGAGGGTAAGGGGTGGGTGCTGATGCATTGTCCGGCTAGAGGAACAACGCCGCTGACCCGAGAGACGGGTCACCCGTGCATTGTCCAGCAACCGTTGACCCGAAGCATGTGCGTTGAGAAGGGGAGGGGGGATGAGGAGGGGGGGGGGGGTGAGGAGGGGGGTAGCGTGCCCGCCCGAGCGAATCTGTGTTGCAATCTAAGGTCAAGTACACTGGTCAAGAACACCCCCCCCCCCAACAACACCCCCTCTCCATACCTCTTCCACCACCAACCCCACCCCACCCCATCAGCACCCCTACCCTTTTACTTCTTCCACCCCCCCCCCTCACACGTGTTGCCGCTAAGGCCAACGACCACCTGAGGATGAGCCAGGTGTGAGGTTAACGACCTACTGAGGTACTCACCTTTCCGTGCCCCTATCCCAGCCCCCCCCCCCCCCCCCCTTATACTACAAACACCCGCATAGTCAGGCGCTAATGGACCACACACGCCAACCTTATCCTATAACTTATCTCCCACATAATATTAATAAACAACGCCATTCAATCATTTTAACACACACTTCCCCTTCAAAAAAAAAAATTGAGTTGGCTACGTATGAATCAGTAAGAAAAGTCGCTACCAGCATCAATGAAAATTGTGGTCTGTGATGTCTGTTCCGGTAGACTGAGCATGACCACAATGTTGTGGTGTCTATTCTGGTAGATTAAGCATGACCACAATATTGTGGTCTGTGGTGGCTTGTGTGTTACTAAAAATAGGAATTGATACACTTTGTTAACTACAACTACGTGTTCAAAATTCAACTGGTATATCAGCGACGATGGACATTTACAGTTACGTTTCTGTACGTCATCAGATCGAAGTAAAACGTAAACAAAGCTGAATCAGTGTAAACAATAGAGATACCGAGTGACTAAACTAACTAATGAACCCAAAACTGAATTAATGTAAACGAGCCGGCCCGCGGCATAACATACGCCGCTATTTAGTTGTTGTTTTGTCTACTTTTCAGTAATTCATAATTTGTGAATTCGACAGTACCAACGCTGCCACTGAAAATATTTCTTTAAAACACTATAAGTAGCTCGTTAAGGACCATAACCACCCCCTTCCTCTCCCCCCCCCCCTTAGTTTAAAATCGTTGGCTCTGCTTGTAAACATTAAGAGTGAACACAGCTCACTAAAACCATGTAGGGGTGGGGAGGCAGGGAGCGCGTTTACAGCTTGTTTTCTAGGCGCGTTTGCAGCTTGTTTTCTAACGGCTCGAAGAAGAGAATTATGTATATAGATAATGTCTCATAGTGAGCAATGCTGACTCAATGTAAACAATGCTGAATTAATGTGAACAATATTGAAACAATGTAAACAATACTGAATTAATGTAAACAATACTGAATTAATGTCAATATTACTGAATCAATCCATTTTGAAAAAAATAATTATGGTAGCTAATATTTTAAAAAATATTTTTTTAACAATTCTGTTTGTTTGATTCGAAAGATCCTTACGAATTCTCACATAATCTCTGCCTAAAATGTGTGGGTTTTTAAAATAAATGTGTGTATGTAGTTAAATTATCAAAAAATGGGTTAATAACCTGCATAACTATACATTAAAATTAGGTAAAATTGTATATTCTATTTCCTTATTTCTTTGACAAACAGGCTACTTAACCCCTTTATCGTGTATTGTCTTTTTTTGTGGGCAGAATTTTTTTAATAAAAGTTATACAATGTATTAATGTGTAGGCAATCTGTAAGTCCCGTGGTCTTTGTGATAGAGTTTTTAGAACAAGTGTAAGAGAACAAAGCTGGCACAAATCGAGTTTTTAGAACAAGTATAAGAGAACAAAGCTGGCACAAATCGAGTTTTTAGAACAAGTATAAGAGAACAAAGCTGGCACAAATGAGGTCACGAAACAGATCGTCTCCAGCGTCCAGGTACCAGCAGACAAGGTGAGCGACTCTACGACAGGTGGCTTTACTCACCTCCCTTGTTTAGAGAGGGGGGGGGGGGTGGCGAACAAAGGAGCAAGGGGGGGGGGGTGAAAATAACGGTAGTCCTGTTTTTGTTAAGTTGCTGTCAGGGAGGTCATGTGACCATCTGAGGCCAGTACAAAGGATACCTAGACGTGACAAAGGTTAATTTTGATTAAAGCGAAATGAGAATGTTGGAAAGTAGTTATAACAAAAAAAAGTATGTATATTAAAGACATTTTGAAAAAAGTTTAATTTGATTAAAGAAAAACAAGAATGGCTGAACGTGCTTACAAGGATAACGTTTTTTAAAAAGTATGTTGCATTAAAGACAATTGATAAATGTTAATTTGATTAAAGCAAACTGAAAATGTTTGAAAGTTTTTAAAAAATATGCTGTATTAAAGACAATTTGATAAAGGTTAATTTGATTAAAGCGAAATGAGAATGGTTGAACGTGTTTACAAGTATGTAGTTTCAATATATATATATATATATATATATATATATATATATATATATATATATATATATATATATATATATATATATATATATATATATATATATATATATATATAATTTTTTTTTTTTTTTTTTTTAATTAAATACAATTTAACAAAGTTAATTTGATTAAAGCGAAACAAGAATGGTTGAACGTAGATTTAAAAAAAAAATTAGGTTGTATTAAAGACAATTTGAAAAAAGGTTAATTTGATTAAAGCAAACTGATAATGTTTGAACGTGTTTACAATAATGTAGTTTTCAAAAACGTATGTTGTATTAAAGAGAATTTGAAAAAGGTTTATTTGATTGAAGTGAAATGAGAATGTTAAATTTGTGTGTACACGTTAAAAAAATGAAATTTTTGTTTTCTACGTTTTTGTAGACAATAATTTAATTTACTTTAAGTGGACTGGGAATCTTCAATGACATGCATGCGTCTGTAAAAGATTCTCTTCTTGTGGTTTAAGCTATAGTTGCTTCAACTGGTCACATGATCAAGCATGGTTGAGAATACTTGAACTTTTATTTCATTGCCTTTATATCCAGATCTATCACTGTTAATGGCTGGACCTTCTACTGAGCTAAATCAAGCGAGATAACCGTTGTGTCTTTACTTGTGATAAATTGGCAAAAAAAAAAAAAACAACTAAAAAAACATAGAAATATTTGAGCCTTTAGCTATAGAATTATTTTTAGAATAAATAACGATATTTTTTTATGCTTGTATAAATCGTGTATTGACCTCATGTTTATTATTTGTTCGCATGTCGATATTCATTATTGTTCAGTTTGAAAATATGACGTTACCTTTTGGGTATAGCAACGCACTTCTGGTGTTATATGTGTCAGTTACAATGGGGCTAAATGCAACACACTCGATAATTTAAATTCTCTTCCAAAAAATCCCATAGTATTTCTGATTTACCTCAACTATATCCCATTGTATATCAGATTTGCGTCCGCACAACCCCATCGTATTTCTGGCGACATCCATTTGGGACAGCATGGTAGGACAGTAGAGTATGCGACTGTTAACCCGAAAGTCTCGAGTTCGAATCCTCTGAGTCCCAGTTGTGGCCGTACAGAGCTGGCTATACTATATCATCAAATTGTCACTGAAACTGGTGAACTCTACTTCACCTATGTACCGTTAAACTGGAAATGTTACTTTCAGACGTTATGTCATACACCCATTTGCATTGTATTAAATATTTAGCACCACAAATTTCCATCGTATTTCATGTTTCAGTCTCTTTCACGCAGTCCCGTCGCATTTCAGACACCATCACACGAACACACACTCCCACCTCTCCCCCCCCCCCCCCCCACACACACACTCCCTCCCACCCCACACCAGCCCTTGTTGTGGTTTCCAATGAACACCTTCAAGTTTGTAATACACGGTTCTAAATGTCCCAACTGTCAAAAAACTGCTACACGTCCTGTCATTAAATTATACACTCTTTCCCCGAGGCCTGGCGTGGGCGGGGTTTCGGCAATCGGTCTCCGGCAGAGATGACTGACATGACTCATGTGGGATGGGGGTCGAAGGTGTGCCGGCACGCGCCTCTTGTGTTACACGTCATCCGCCCGTGGCGAACTAGGTCAAGCCGGCGGAAATGAGGTCGCTCGTCATTCGACGTCCGCTACATATGCGCATTGAGTCTGTGACGTCAGGATTCATATTCTCGACAGCGGTGCGCAAATTTAGGTGTGCAGATTGTAAACGCATTAAAAGCAAAGTAAAGTAAACCGTTTTGAACATGACGGTCAATAGATCAGATGAAGTATATCAGGGTTGTGAGTTTAAAGCCAGGTTGAAAGTTAAGACTGTGTACAGGCTCAATACGCTATGTTCTCTCTAATCTGCGCGGTTTTGCGGCCGCGCAGTAGTTTAGAACCTGCCCCAGGGGTCGGCGTGGTCGGTAAAGCTTATGGTTGCTAAACCGAAAAGTCTCGAGTTCGAACCATCGGACAGATGAGGCTCGTTAGCTGGGGACAGCCACTCTTCTAGGAGAGACAACTCCAAAAATCAAACTACTGCTGCCTTGTTGTTTGTTCTTGATTGGACAAAGGCTATGGAAGCAAATCCAAAAAGAAAAGCAGGCTGAAATCGGAGTCAATGGCCTCAATGGCGCATAACCAGTTGACACGTAACCATTAATTGTGATGGAGGCGTGGTCGAGTCGGCAAAAAGCACATGGTTGATAAATTCGAAAAAAGTCTCGAGTTCAAACCCTCTGGTAGATATGGCTCGATCCCTTCCAACACTGAAAATTAAGAACGAAGAAGAAGAAAGAAGAACCTGCCCCGTATGAAATATAATTTATATAGAAATAATATAATATACTTTTAACAATTCCCACCCTCCACTACCGAAAATCGCCCATCTAAATATGTGTGTTGAAATTATTAGTCATAACCTAATAATACAAATGAAGTGGAGTTGACATAACTATCTCACATTGACCATACAATAACAAAGAAATTCATCAGAACTAACGGACATTCTTTAAATAACAAGAAAAAGCTCAACTGAAAAAAAAGCATAAATCAAAACTGCGCACAACAAATATAAATCGGATTTTTTTTAGGATCGATAATTTGCAGACGTTAGAAAATAATAACAACATGTAAAGTGTAACGTAAAATATGAAGAAATTAATTTATAAAAATGAGTTTGTGTTCCTGCATTTTTTTTTGTTTGTGCAGTTTTCGTGTTCGCAATTTTCAAAAGCTCTGTGTTTCTGGTAACCAGATACACAGCATACAGATCAGAACCTAGGAAGCGAACTCAGACTTCTTGGATAGAAGGCATGGCCGCTACCACCTGACACCAATTCCTTTAAACTTTAAACGGAGCAAATAATACCGTCCTTGTAAATATAAACATATATATATATATATATATATATATATATATATATATATATATATATATATATATATATATATATGTATGTATACACCAACATCAACTTTCCTCTGTTTGAATCTATTTTCTTTAGCATCTCAGTCCCTCAGTCCAAGACTCTCCGTGTAATTGGAACCAACGATCTATCCTTGACCGCGCCATTGAATGGTCAAGTAATGAGGGAAATACCAGCATCCGGTCACGTCCTGACCAGTGATAAACCAGTAATAAACAGCTCTTGCCCTCTAATTTGTTTGGTGATTGACCGATGGTCAGTCTCGGGATTCTGGTCGAGTGTGAAATGTCGATGGAACAGATGATTTGAGACATACGTAGGAAGCGGGTCCGTGCTATTTTTAGACGTTTTGAAAAATCCAAAGTGTGTCAGAATTGATTACGTGTCATTTTACATGAACTCTTAGCAGATTAACAATACGTTTTACGCTAACGTCACGGAGGTTATTCATCAAACGTAATTAAATTACAGAATACAAAGCGACATTGGCGAAATAAAAACAACAATTATATTACGATTTTTCACTTTCCAAAGTTAAAAAAAAATATTTAGTTGTCTAAATTTTAGTAGTAGGCTTATTCATCAATGCGATGGTCGGGAAAAAATGGTTAAGTGATAGTTCACATAGCTGCTCTGTTCACAACCCAGAAAAAAAGAGCAACACAAATCCATTCACCGCCTTTTATTTATTCGCGAGGTGTCTTTACCTGCCTATATGTTTTATCCACAATCAATCCGCCCTCCCCCTTTTTCCCACGTTTTCTTTAACTTGCTTTCGTCTCTGTTTGTTTGTCTTTCCAATCAAATCTTGCTATCGAAATTTCTGGCACTTCCCAGCTAGCTAGCGCGCTGAAATTTTCAGGGAAGCTTTGTTTTGGATGACATTAGAATATTCAATTGTTATTATTACTAAATTGATCCATGGTCACATTTTATTGAGCATTTTAGACCGCTATATAATCTATATATATAATTCTCCTCTGCAAGCCATTAGAAAACAAGCTGCAAGCGCCTCCTTACAGTCCCCTCTCTTTCTCTCTATCACTATCACTACCACCCTACCCCACCCCCCACATGGTCTGCTGAGCTGTGGTCACGTTAATGTTTACAAACCGTACAGCCAGGTTTAGTGACGGCTATTAGGGGCAGATAATTTAGTTTGAACCGACTTTAAACTTACAGGAGGTAACTAAGAGGAGGCTGCTTTCACGGGGGTGGGGGGGGGGGGGGGTGTAGGGTCGGGGTTAGGGGAAAGGAGGGGGGTTAGTGTTTTAAAGCAAATATTTTCAGTGGCAGCATTGGTACTGTCGAATTCACAAATTATGAATTACTGAAAAGTAGAAAATAAATCAACTAAATAGCGGCGTATGATACGCCGCGGGTCGGCTCGTTGTAGTAAAAACGTGGGGAAAAAGGGACATAACCCAGTAACTGTAATTTGTGTACAAACAAACGTAACAACTGGTGGCCAGTATGTGTTCTAGTCAGTAACGTATTCACACAACGTGTTTTTTTACCAGTTGTCTTTTTACGAGTTGTCTTTTTACGAGTTGTCTTCGTTTACCCAAAAAAAAGTGAAAAGATAAAATCGATAGCAAGATTTTAATGCAAACAAACAGACAAAGACTAAAAAGTAGAAAATAATAATCATTAAAAAAGTTTTAAAAAACCCACGTTTTCTGATTGAACTAAAAAGTAGAAAATAAATGCTATACATCACAATAACGCAAGCGATCAAAAACGTGGGGCGCCGTGATTTTCTTACAGTTTCTAATACTGTTGACTCTCTACAAGCTCCCTAATAAAAGTCGATAGTATTATCTAATCAATAGTAATATAACTTTTACTTCGGCGCCCCACGTTTTTCATCGCTTATAGTAGAGTGATCGCTTGCATTATTGTGATGTATAGCATTTATTTTCTACTTTTTAGTTCAATCAGAAAACGTGGGTTTTTTTAAACTTTTTTAACGATTATTATTTTCCGCCTACTGAATCTACAAATTCTAGCTCATAACGAGAAATTAAAAATTAACCCAACGAAAATAAAATGTAATAATCCGGGAGTGATATCCCCTAAACTTTCTCGAACATTCTTATATAACGTCGAGATTTGAATGAGTCTCGATTGTTGTTTTTTTTTCACGATTACGTCATAATCGAGAAAGAAAGAATACGGAATAGTGGTAACACCCAAATACAACGCAACCATTAAATATAATGAAGCAAGTGATTAAATATGACATTTTATTTTTTAAGCTGTTAATGGTTAAGCTTTTAAAATGAACTCAAATAGTAAATGCCAATTCTATTTGTTTTTAAAAATTGAGCATATATTGATGTAGCTTTATAATACTCATGTTTATAAATATAGTAAACAATGAGTTGTTTTATTAAATCTTGTTATTTAAATATTTCTATCTACATTGACGTATTTAGTAATAGTGATAATTGTTATATCCCATGTTTGTTTAAAAAATGTTGATTGTTTAAGATGGGAAGTAACTCGCATCAAAAGAGTAAATACAAAATAATTGTCAACATTTTAAACATAATTAATACTGACAAAGAGCCACTATTGTATTTTTTTTAACAAAGTGTAATCCTGATGATAAATTCTTCAAAATTCAAAATTCATGAAATTGTACACACGAAATTGATTTTTACAATTACACGTCGAGATTTATAAAAATCCTGATTTTTTTTTTACCTTCTCGTATAGAGGAAGTATAAAAATCTTGATTTTTTTACTTTCTCGTATAGTGGAAGTATAGAGAAAGTCTTGTGATCGTGCAAAAAAAAAAATAGATTAAAAATATCATAAAAAATGTTTTAATAACAAGCTTTTATGTCATAATACACTGAAGAAAATAAATGATAGACTACTATTAAAAAACTATAAAGAAATGCGTGGGTCACTTTAGTATCTATTGGATACCCTTACTAATATTTAGTCCGCATTCGACTTTTATATAGAGAAAAATCGCACCCTCTCGAGCTTGAGAAATTAAAAAAAGATTTTTTTTTTTTGCAAAACCCTTCCCTGGAGTGTTCTAATCAACTCCCCAATGTTTCATGGCAATCGAATGAACGGTGTCACTGCAGCTCAATTTTATTTTTTGTATATACAGTATATAGAGAAAAATCGCACCCTCCCGCATATAAAGAAAAAAACAAATTTGCGCCCTGCCGGGGCGCCACCCCTGTGAATTTGAATTAGAAACCTCTACAAAAATATTCACAACAACTTCCCAAAGTTTGACGGCGATGTGATGAGAGGTGTAGTAATGCGTAAAAGACAAACACACAGACATACATTTCTTTGTATATAGATAATATATAGATAGATAGTTACATGACTAAAAACCATTGCGCACCTATTGACCGTGATGACGCGTGTATAATAGTGTGGAGTAGTTGGATAAGAGTGCCTACTAATTTGGTCAAAATTTTCATTAATTCATAAAAAATTAATTATGCATCCAATTTAGTCAAATTTAATGTCATGTCGTATTGTCTTCGTGTCTTGACCCACGTACCAACTACGAACTGTATCTGTCAGTTAGAAGTGCCTGCAATTTCGCTCGGGCGTTTCGATCTAGACAGACTGACGACTGACTTCAGACTGACGAGGAAGTGAGTTAAATAAAAGCTTGTAATCATGTCTATATCCCGAGTTGCCATCCCCTGTTGTTTTATATAAGAATATTCGAGGAAGTTTAGGGGAGATCACTCCTGGTTTATTTTTTTGCACGATTACAATACTTTCTCTATACTCCGTATACGAGAAAGTAAAAAAGCGACGCGCCAAATATTGTGTTTATTCCCTTACACTCTAATCCTTTGTTTTACTTATTTTAGCCCACTCTAGTCGATACAAATATTGGACCCCCTTACTTAGTTAAGCGAGACTTTCAGAGAAATGTATCGTTTTTAGTTTTAATTAAAATCCATTTTTTTAAATCTATTCCAAGCACTGCCCGATATATGACATACACTTATAACTGACTTCGATAAAAATGGAAAGTTGATGTGAAACAGTACATGGTGAAAACAAAATAAATAAATTGGCAATTATTCTAGTAATTTGGATTATTTTATTTATCGTAAACACCAACCTATATACGTCAGCGGAAATTCAAACACAACTTTAGTAAACAAAAATACTCACAAAAATAAACGAAAATAACCAGAATAATCGAAAATAATTCTGCATATGGACGGAACTACGTAGGAATGTTACTAAAAATAGCGCCGATATTTACCAATAAAAAAGAGCTCGGCCCAACCGTAAACAGACCGGGTCACGTGATCGGCATAGATTTACCAAATTTAGTAACGATCTAGAAAGTTCCAGAACTTCCTGGACCAAATACGAGACGACATAGCCGCCTCCGTATTCAAATAAATCCGGTCAATTCAGTTATTAAAAAAAATTGTGTTCGAAAATAGAACACTGCCCTCGCGAATAAAAATCGAAGGGTATACACGTTCATGTAGGTTAATCGAAATTCTCAATTAGTTAAAATTTAGGATCCAAGAAAGCAGATATTTTTAAAAACCCACAGATGTGCACTTTGTAACCCTGATTAGACTACAAGTACCTATAGGTCGGCCAAGTCAATATTAAAGATACATTAATCGCTATGTAGAGTAGCTGTGACGTACTGTCTACTGCGGAACAGTTGCCTTGGCAACGTACACGTAAACATAATGACGTCGTGCCCTTCAAAGGCTTCCTTTGTCCATATCTTTAGGTGAAAAATAAGATTTGCAAAAATTCACCTTGAAGAATTGTTAAAATTGAAAAATACTGAGTAAATTTAGTACGTTAGGCATACTATGACTTCAAAAGAAACTGAAATTACTATAAAAAGACTTGGTAGAAGGCTTCAATATTTTTAATAAAATAAAAACTGAAAGTGTAAAACTACCCTATCATTAATGTATTGAAATACCCATGTATGCATAGGTATGTACCATTGATCGAAAATACACCCAAAGGTATTTGTATATGCCTATTCCACAATACTAAGATTTCAATTATTTTAATCTACACATGTCCATGCAGCAACATATGATTATTGTTAGACCAAATGATGTTATCCCTTAAGGACAAAACTTTTAGAATTTTGTTTTAAAAATAAAGTCGGCACTTTGATACTCAATTTGACACAACCGTGTTTTTTTTTAATTGTGTGCAGAGTTTTCTCCCTGTACTTGAGTTACTTCCCTTCCGACAGAGTTACTGCCGCTGTTGTTAAATAAATTGCCAATGTCGCAATGTTTCAGTCGTGTTGTTTATAGGTTGCATGGAACTTTTCTGTGGATCTTGGTGTGGTGTATAGAACTAATCTGTTGATGTTGGTGTGATGTAGAGAACTTATCTGTTGAAAGTTGATCGATAACTGATATTATCTGTTGATGTTTGATAGAGAACTTATCTCATCTGTTGATGTTTGTGTGTGTTGATCGAGAACCTTCCTTATCTGTTGATGTTTTATGTGTTGTCTAGAAATTATCTGTTGATGGTTCGTCAAGGACTTATCTCATCTGTTGCAGTGTTTCTTCCAGACATCTCTTCGGGGGGAGGGGGGGGGGAAGGGCGGTGCTCCCCCGAAGAAAGTCCACCGCCCCCCCCACCTGAACGAAATGGAATTTATATAGTAAACATATACTTTTACCAGTGTCCGTCCCCCCCCCCCCCCCCCTCCCCCGGAAATGTTGACCGTCCCCCCCACCCCCCAAAGAAATTATCAAGCACATCCCCGGAGAAAAAAGTCTGGTTGTGAACGTATCTCATCTGCTGGTCGAGAACTTATTTCATCTATTGATCCAGAACTTATCTATTGGTCCAGAACTTATCTCATCTGTTGGTCCAGAACTTATCTATTGGTCCAGAACTTATCTCATCTGTTGGTCCAGAACTTATCTCATCTGTTGGTCTAGAACTTATCTCATCTGTTGGTCCAGAACTTATCTCATCTGTTGGTCTAGAACTTATCTCATCTGTTGGTCTAGAACTTATCTCATCTGTTTGTCGAGAACTTATCTCATCTGTTGGTCTAGAACTTATCTCATCTGTCGGTCTAGAACTTATCTCATCTATTGGTCTAGAACTTATCTCATCTGTTGGTCTAGAACTTATCTCATCTGTTGGTC
This sequence comes from Physella acuta, assembly GCF_028476545.2. Lineage (NCBI taxonomy): Eukaryota > Metazoa > Mollusca > Gastropoda > Physidae > Physella > Physella acuta. Next base: position 43,402 of record NW_026732541.1, on the reverse strand, counting down.
TAAAACTTATCTCACCAGTTGGTCTAGAACTTATCTCATCTTTCGGTCTAGAACTTCTCTCATCTGTTGGCCTAGAACTTATCTCACCAGTTGGTCCAGAATTTATCTCATCAGTTGGTCTAGAACTTATCTCATCTGTTGGTCTAGAACTTCTCTCATCTGTTGGTCTAGAACTTCTCTCATCAGTTGGTCTAGAACTTCTCTCATCTGTTGGTCTAGAACTTATCTCACCAGTTGGTCTAGAATTTATCTCATCAGTTGGTCTAGAACTTCTCTCATCTGTTGGTCTAGAACTTATCTTATCTGTTGGTCAAGAACTTATCTGTTGATGGAGAACTTATCTCATCTGTTGGTCTAGAACATGGGTTCCCAACCTGGGGGTCGCGACCCCCAAGGGGGTCGCGAAGGGCTTTCTGGGGGGTCGCCAACTGGTAGACTAAACTCTAGCAATGAATAAAAAACATAAATATTTAGAAAAATATTTGAAATTTGGCATTACTAACATCACTGGAAATGGAATAGAGAATAAACAATTTGTACTGTGCAAAGTTGTTCTTACTGAGGAGTCTATGAAAACTTCCAAACGTCAATTTGAGACGAGTCATTCGGAACACACCAAAAAAGATATGTAGTTCTTTCGTCGGCAAGAAGCTAATTGCAAACGTCAGAGACTTGATAGAACAGAACGTTTTCACCAAGAAAACACAGCATTAGGGCAAGCATCATATGAAGTTGTATTAGAAATTGCCAAGCAAAAAACCTCTCACACAAAGGAAAAAAATCTCATCAAACCATGTATGCTGAAGATGGTAATATTAATTCTTGGGGATTCCAGTGCAGTAAAGATGCAACAAATATCTCTGTCTAATAATACTATGCAGCGGCTTATGTTAAAAGACAAATTTAGAATGAAATCAAGCTTTCACCATTGCTTGATTTTCAAGTTGACGAATCGACAGACGTGAGTTCGTGTTCGCAGTTGCTTGTCTTTGTGAAATATATTCATTCGGATGTTAGCAAATAAGAGTTGATGTTTTGTGAAGATATCATGGAGAAAATAAATACGTTTTTTGAAACTGGAGGATTAAAAATCTGGGAAAACGGCTGTGGGGCTTGTACGGATGGTGCGTCGTGTTTCAGTACGCTGGCTGTCAATAGTAAATGTCAATCGTGTTTTTGAATTGAAAGATGAAATCAAGATGTTCTTGGAAGTGCAAGGAAACAAGACCTTTTGATATACTTTAACGACATGGTGTGGTTGGAGAGAGTATCATACCTAGCAGATATATTCGAACATCAACATAAGCTTAACCTGATAAAGGAACGAATATTATTTCTCTTTTCATGATAATCTATTGGCATTTTTATCAAAGCTGCAAAATTGGCGAGGAAAAATAAATATTTGAAATACTGCTATGTTTGAGAAAATCTGCAGTGTGGTGTGATAGATAAAAATTTTAAAGGATTCTGTGCATCTTGAATTTCTTGACAACGAACTGCTGCGTTATTTTCCCCGAGCTGAAAGAAGAAGAATCTGCATTGTCACCCATTCTCTGCTTTCCTTGATGTTACCAGTATTGCCGATGAATAACAAGATGAATTCTTTAAATTTGCAAAATTTAATTGTTAATGCTAGTTAATGCTTGTTAATAGCATGTAATTTTGCTCATCGTATTAAAACAGTTATCAAGAATAATTCATACTGAATGTCTACTAAGCCTACTACTAGAAAATACTAATTTAGTGCTTATTATTTTCTTTACTAATTTCGACTTGTTAATTATATGGGGGTCGCGGGTCACTTACGTTTTATAAAAAGGGGTCGCCACTCGAAAAAGGTTGGGAACCACTGGTCTAGAACGTATCTCATCTGTTGGTCTAGAACTTATCTCATCTGTTGGTCGAGAACTTATCTCATCTGTTGGTCTAGAACGTATCTCATATGTTGGTCTAGAACTTATCCCATCTGTTGGTCTAGAACTTATCTCATCTGTTAGAGAACTTATCTCATCAGTTGGTCAAGAACTTATCTCATCTGTTGATGTTTGTGTTGTCGAGAAACCAACCATAACTCATCACAGAGGCTGTTATTAGTGTTGTTATCCCGCTAATTAAGGGTTCGTCGTCCTGTGGTTAGACGCAACACAAATCCATTTTCGACCGTCTTGGCTCCGAGGGTACCCAATTAAATTGTCAAATTGGGGCGCGGCGATGGTGTCACAACGGTGTGTGTTAGCTTGCGGTGTCAGGTTGTTTGGGGGGGGGGGGCAAAAAAATGGAATTTAAATACTATTTTAAGAAACGGTCTGGTTGCTATATGGAATATTTTGTAAAAAAAAAAAAAAAAAAAAAAAAAAAAAAAAAAAAAAAAAAAAAAAACTAAAGCAAATTTTTAAAAATTAGAATTTGTATGACAATATTTTTCAAACAAGTTGTGGTTTTTTTTTTAGGTGTTACTCGCTTTTATATAAATTGCTTCCCTTGCCTTCATTTCTGTGATTTTACCGTCAACGTTTCACTTAGAGCAAACACACACGTCTTTATACTTTTTAAATTAATTTTTGCTGATTTATATTATATTAAATCTTGTTAATACTAATTATTTTTAAACATAATTTCCACTAATAATTGTACTTAAAACATTTTTTTCCATTATTGGATTTTTCACTTTTCTGCAGATTTAGGGTATTTCTGTATGCGCATGTGCACCGCGAAATTAATTATGTCCGTCTTACAAGGCTAGACAATACACGATCGCTCGGTATCGCTAGTGAGTCAAATGTTCTAAAATGTATGCCGAAAAAAAATTCAATTTATTTATAGCTTAAATCAAACGTATTATCCTTAGTATCCGTTACACTTTGATACAATAATATCTAAAAGAGAAAATGAAGAAAACATGTTAGGAATTTATTTAAAAAAAAGAAAAAGCTATTTTCGGTTAAAAAGATTCCAGGCGTTTTACTGAAATCTATAAAAAGAAGCAACGGTTTATTTTTGGGCGATAGATTTGAGACTTCGATCTTACACTGTCTGCTTCTAGTTCTGCCCAGTGCAACATGATTAACTCAATTCTGTAAAGTATCGAGAGAGGGTTTAATATTCACTATGACTATAGAATATAGGAGAGGCGTCGCGAGGCGGGGGATGCGGACCCCACCGGCTGACACCATGTAGGGAGGGGGGGTGACACCAAGACAAAAATGCAAGATATATAGAATAAATATTTTTTGCCAGTTCAATGAAAGGTTAACTATAGTTAAAAATGTTTTAAAGTAAATAAAGACGGTCCTGACAATGTGTGTGTGTGGGGGGGGGGGGGTGACACCATTACGTAAACATGCAAACTATAGAGGAAACAATGCTACATCTAGCTGTATTTACAACTGACTACAGATAAACATCGCTATTATTAAATGTGAACACTTTAAAGGATGGAGTTGGGGGGGGGGGGGGAGGTGACACCGTGGGGTGCCGCACCGGGTGACATTCGACCTAGCGATGCCACTGGAATGTATTGTGATCTTGCATTTTTAGTAACAAAAAAATGTTATACAATAATTCTTGGAGTATTTATATTATTTAAGTAACTTTATATAAACAATCATAAATTTGTGAATACAATTTTAAAATGTTTGTTAAAAAATGTGAACTTTACAGAAAGATAAAACACTTTGACGTGTAGTCTATTTTTTAGAATTTAATTTAAATTGACAACATTTTTACACTCATTTTTTTTCTTTCTCTAGAGTTTTAATTATCAAAAGTAGCTTTTATTTTTACACAGTTACATTTTCAGCCAAGGGGTATTTCAAGAGAAATTTTAAGCTAATCGCAATCTGCCAGATCTAACGCTATCAAAGCGCTTCCCCGCCTCTCAATGTCGGGTAATAGGATAGGCTTGTAGGCGGGCATCAACAACTGGCACTGCTCTTTTAGTGGGGGGAGGGGGGGGGTAGAGACTGTGTGGGAGGATGTGTGGGAAGGGATGCGAATGCATGTGTTGTGGGCTGAGGTTTTGATAGATAAGAGAGAAGCAAAAATAAAAATAATCAACCTGCATAAAAATAATTTTTCTATTCCATAACAGGAAAATAAATAAAAAAAATAATTTGTCATTGAAATAACACATTGCTCAATCTGTTAAAAATGTCTAATAATTTGAAGGCACCCCGGCTGCTTCATTGTGGGGGTGGGGGAGGCAGTGGCGTAGCGAGGTCGGGTGTCACCCGGTGCGGCACTTAATTCGATTTTCACCCCCCTCAAACTTTCGATTTGCACCCCCCCCCCCTTTTTTTCAAGTTTTTCTCTATATATTTTGATATTTTTTGCCTTGGTGTCACCCCCCCCCAAATGGTGTCACCCGTTGCGGTCCGCACCCCCCGCACCCCCCCCCCCCCTCGCTACGCCACTGGGGGGAGGGATGCTTCACTCATTTCCATTGTTCGGATACATAAAAAACTTTTTTTCTGCAACATAGGATAATACATTACACAATTAGAACTATTACAATGAATATGAAAACCGGCAAAGTTCTAGAACCATTTTATCAATAGCTCTAGGAATATCTTTCTCCACTTTAACGTTTTGTCTTGTTTGTAGGCAGAATTTTAGTTGTTTAACCTGACCAGCTATTTTTGCTTAAACTCTGAGTAAGTGTTTGATCAAGTCGTATCTTTTAAGCTCAAAGTTAATTTTGGTCTAGCTGCTTCGTTTAAGCTCAGTGGCCAAGTTGGTGTTCTGTAGTCCTTGGGTGGTCAAGTTATATCGCTGCAGCTAAATCTCATTATATGTGACTCGCACTATACCTGCAGCTAAACCTCATGCTAAACTTCGTGGTATGGTACGCACAATAGCTAGAACTTAAGCTCATAAGTTATGCCTCGCATTATAGCTGCAGCTAAACCCCATTGGGTAGTTACGTTATACCTGCAGCATAAACCATTAGGGCAAGAGTCGAATACCTGAACTAGTAAAAGCATACCAATTTTAACTGAATGACATGTGAGAAACCTATGTCTGCCTCCTTCCAGTTGTCGATACCTAGTCTTGATAGCATGACGCCTGGACTGTAAGATTAATTAAGGACAGCTGGTGCGTTTTGATGTGCACCGCATGGTTTAAAATTTTAATTAAAATCATGTTCATCATTTCAGAATTTTTTAACCGCTGAAAGATGTTGAGATGCGATAGTACAATTCGTGTTGTAGATTCTCATAACGGAGTGGTTTTTCTAACAAGATATATACATTCATAAAATAACTCCTTGCTCTAAAGTTGTATAATGGTCAATTGTTTTCTCGCTAATAACAATGTCCTAAGCTAGTTCTCCATTCTGTGTTATTATTATTATAAAAGTATCTACATAACTTGGATAAAATTTAAAAACTGAACTTTCCTTAATTGCATAATCTAGCATATCATATTTTTTTCCCGTTTGTGCCAAAGACTCATGAGGTAGATGAAGTAGAGTTCATCTGTTTCAGGGACCTCGGCAAATGAAGGATTATTGTCGTCAGTACCATACCCAGCCGCTTTTGCTTGCCAAAAATGGATGGTCCCAGGGACGTTGTACTGACTTGAAGCTAGTTTTGTTATTGAAATTGAAATAAATTGTAGCTTTATAACAAGTAAGTAACTATTGGACATGTCTTGGTTTATTAGCCAGCGTTACGAGTCTATCTTTGGGTTATGTAGTCACTTTTTGTAACTGAATTTTACTCGGTTTTTTTGGAAATAGAATAACTACTTCAGTAACTGAATTTTAGTAGGCTCTTAGATTATGGAATAACTGCTTTTGTAAGTGAATTTTAGTAGGCTCTTAGATTATGGAATAACTGCTTTTGTAAGTGAATTTTAGTAGGCTCTTAGATTATGGAATAACTGCTTCTGTAAGTGAATTTTGCTGGGTATTTATGCTATGGAATAACTACTTTTGTACAGGAATTTTACTGGGTTTTTTATGCTATGGAATAACTACTTTTGTAAGTGAATGTTACTGGGTTGTTAGGTTACACAAACAGCAAGAAAATGTGTTTTAAAGTGCAACTTCCGGTCGAGAAAAGGAAGTAGCTCGGGGTAGTCTGAGTTGTACGGGAACCACGTGACAGTTTGATTGATATGTGTGAGGTCAGCACTGAACTGTTAAGTGCAACCGTTGTTTCTGCAATGTCGCCGCTCCTGGAGCTTCTACAGAGTTGTCGGTCGTTGTTTCATCCGTTAGTTCGGGGGGGGGGGGGGATGATGGGGTGTTGGGAGGAAGGGGGAGAGACAATGCTAAAAATTCTAAATCTGGAATCTGTTGAGATATCGTCTGGCATTTTGAGCAGAAGTGGGTGAAAGGGAGGGGGGGGGGATTAGGTGAATTCAGGAGAAGAAGAACGACATTTGGGGAAAAAAAATAAAACAAAACTTAGCAGACAAGTGACGCAATGAAGAGGGGAGGTAATAAACTTAGGCCGAGTTGTATCCCTGCTCAGACCATTGATGACGTCAAATCGTTTTTGTGTGGGTGTGGGGGTGGCTGTTGTGTGGGTGAGAGGTCGTTGTTGTGTGGGATTAATTGTTGCTGCAAACAGATTGGAATGATGGGTGAAGGCGAGGGGGGGGGGGGGGGATCATGGGACGTGTCCTTGATAAAGATGGCGGCTGTTTTTAGACATTTGGAGTTGGTGGTCAGGGACTTCCGTTCAAGGTATTGTGGGAGGGAGTGGGAGTAGAAGAGAGTACGAGAGAGGGGATGAGAGAGAGAGAGAGCGTTAACGAGAGAAATTAAGATAGTGGAAACGTTATGAATAGTGAGGATGAAGAGAGCAAAAGAGAATGAGAGAGATAGAGAGAGAGATTTTTAGAGGAAACAGAGATGAAGATAAGAAAAGAGAAATAGAAAGAAAAAGAGAGCGGGCGAAAGAGAAATGAAGAGAGAGAAAGTAGAAACCAAAAGAAAGTGCTGTAATAGTACTAATATAGTCGAATGGACGGGGGGGGGGGGGAGATGAGAGAAGGAGAGAGTGTGAAGGGATGAATATAGAAAGGAGGGGGAAAGAGAGAGGGAGAGAGAGGCAAGTTATACAGAGTAATTGAAATAAAGACTGGATAACACAACTTCTTCCATGTTTTTTTAGTTCATACTTTTAAAAAAATCGTATTTTCCGTGCAACGTTCGGAAACTCAATTTTAGTCAAATTAAGATTTTTTCCTCTCAGCTTTTAGTCGGTTGTACTCTAAAAATTTGTCCTAGTTGTCCTAGTTTGGTTTTCTTGTAAAAATACCATGTGCCAGATTTTTTTAAATGAAAAAAAAAATTGAATTTAGATAAAGTTATGGTGGCGGGGTCTAAAAATAGAATTCGCGAGATGACATACAATCCTGGAGACGTTGAAGAGGTTTTAAGACGAGACTATCTAAACTCTAGCCTCGAGCATAATTTCAACAGAAAAGCTTAGTCTCCGAGATATTTAGTAGAGCACTCACAATTGAAAATATGTTTCACATGTTTTCAGAATTGAAATGAGTACTTGATGTGTGTTTAATTAAAAAAAAACATGTCCTGTATCAGTCGTAGATAATTTAAATTGGACAAAACTTTGGATAATTTGTTGACATGACATCTCCGCCCATGGTGTATACATCAACTGATGGTCGGGGGCTCAGGTTCAAGAGGATATAGGTATCATGGGGGTGAACGGAAACAAAGTCAAAAGGGAAAAAAAAGATAAAATAAAAAAACAAACAGTTTTTGCTTGAAAAAAAGTCACAGAAAAAAAGTCACAAACGAAAAAAAATGTTTTAGGAAAAAAGTTACAGAAATAAAGTCACAGAAAAAAGTCACACATATCTTTTGAGAAATATTTTGATTTAATTTTTGAGGATTGTAAAATTGTGTATGTTTATTGTTGTGGGTTGTATTTTATTATAGCATATATATCGTGGGAGGGAGTGCAACAGAGAGAGAACAAGATGGAGGATAAGAGAGAGAACAAGAGAGGGGATTAGAGAGAGAGAGAGAGAGAGCAAGATGGGGGATTAGAGAGAGAGAGAGAGGGAATTAGAGAGAGAGAGCGAGAGAAGTAAGATATCATGCAAATGTCAAAGTGGAGTAGGTGATGAGTACCACGTTTAAATAAGTGATTCTTCTTCTTCGTTCTCATGTAATATTCAAGGTTATCTCCTTCACCACAATTAAGTATTAAAGGTAAACAAGCTATGGGCCAGTTGACTCAGATTTCTGCCTGCTTTTTATTCTAGATTTGCTTTTATAATCTCTGTCTACCCAAAGACAGTCTTCAAAGACGGTAGTTGTTTGATTTTGGGGTTATCTCCTATTGATTGGTTGCTGACCCCAGCTTACAAGCCTCATCTGTCAGGGGTACGAACTTGGGAGAATAAAACTTAGCAATCATGTGCTCTCATTCCCGACCACGTTGTCTCCCATAATTGATACACATTATCGGGAAACATTTGACAATGTAGTGTGGAGCTCTACGTGTAAAAATCAAGAATACAGGGTGATGGGTACAGTAGTGCCAATAGGATTCGTTCCAGGACGGTTGTAGGAGTCAGCAATATAGCCCAGACAAGATAGAGTTTCCGTGGATTGAAAAATTATGTGAGCGATTAGATTATTTAATTTGTGTACAAACTGATTATAATCCAATTAAAAGATTTGAAATGTTTACGTTCTTTCAGTAAGTGGAAGAAGATGAATTTGGGATTAAGGAGGAAGTGATTGAGAGAATGGGTGGTTGGGGCGCAGGTGTTTACGTTAGATGAGAGCTGGAATGGGGGTGGGTGTTGGGTTTAGACTGGGGTTGGTTAAACGTGGAGTAGAGGTGGCGATGGAGGATGGCTTAATGAATCAACGAGATTTTAGGTGTAGGTGAGGGGTGAGTGAGCGAGTGAATGGGGAAGGGATGAGTAAATGTGTGAAAGAGGGAGGAATGTGAGTGAGTGTGGGAATGGGTGGGGTTGTGGGCTGCGTGCAATTATATTCTCAAATCTAGCTCTAAACTGAAGCTAAAACTAAAAGCACCAGGAAGAAGATCAAAGAATGACATTAACGTCTGATTAAAGACGGAGATTAAAGTCAGATTAAAGACGGAGATTAACGTAATGCAATAACAGGCGATGGATCTGACCTGAACTAGATATCAGACACCGAGGCACAAAAGTGCGTTACCCGCTCTTGTACTATAAATCAAGTTACAAAGTACAAGACCTGGGAACTCACTAATCTTGCCCCCCCCCCTCCATCGCAATCTTTTCATATCCAAATCACGGCGGAGAGGTGGGGTAAGTAAAAACAAGTAATTAAAAAAGTCTAGTGACAATTTTAGCGCAATTTCCTTATGTTATCTAAAAATAGCTCTGTCGTAGCGTAAATCAAGAGCAGGGTTAGTAAAACCATTGGTTAGTTATTAAAACGTTTTTTATTAATTTTTATTTCAGTATTTTACATGTTTTATTTACAATAGAGTTACATGACTAAAAACCATTGCGCGCCTAGCTACCGAACGTGATGACGCAGCCATTGAACGTGATGGCGCAGCTATTGAACGTGATGACGCGTGTGGTGTGGTTGGAAAAAATGCCTACTAATTCGGTCCAAATTTTAATTAATTAAAAAAAAATTGTGACCGAACGAAAGGATATTTTTGAAAACTTTCTTCGGCAATATTGTTCTAAATTATGGCCGGAATCGATTGGTACATGTTTCAAGTCGCGAAGTGGTCTGGTTGCCGAGATATGGGCCAAAAACTGCTTTTTTTCGAGGTTTTTTTTGGCTTTTCCGGGAAATCCATGAAAGAAATCCGGAATTTTTATGGCCTATGTTCATTCTCGTAAATTGCTTAACATAATTGCTTTTGGAACTAGTCATCGATATTGCTTCGTTGAGGAGGAGATACGACTTAAAGCCCGGACACACATTCATCCATACATTCATTCATTCATTCATCCATCCATTCCCAGAAATGACGAGTTAATAAACGCAATTCTCCAGAATGGAAATTGCGCTAAAAAATGTAGACGAAAACAAAATAATCTTACCCTCGAGAAATGTTACATGTTTTTACTTTTTAGCGCAATTTCCATTCTGGAGAATTGCGTTTATTAACCCGTCATTTCTGGATGTATGAATGTATGAATGTATGAATGGATGGATGGATGGATGGATGGATGTGTGTCCGCAGTTTTTGGCCCATATCTCGGCAACCAGAACACTTAGCGACTTGAAACATGTACCAATCGATTCCGGCCATAATTTAGAACAATATTGCCGAAGAAAGTTTTCAAAAATATCCTTTCGTTCGGTCACAACAATTTTTTTGAATTAATTAAAATTTGGACCGAATTAGAAGGCATTTTTTCCAACCACACCACACGCGTCATCACGTTCAATAGCTGCACCATCACGTTCTATGGCTTCGTCATCACGTTCAGTAGCTAGGCGCGCAATGGTTTTTAGTCATGTAACTCTATTGTAAATAAAACATGTAAAATACTGAAATTTTTTTAAAATAAAAAACGTTTTAATAACTAACCAATGGTTTTACTAACCCTGCTCTTGATTTACGCTACGACAGAGCTATTTTTAGATAACATAAGGAAATTGCGCTAAAATTGTCACTAGACTTTTTAATTAACTTGTTTTGTTTTGTCTACCATCCTTCAACGACTTCATGAGACTTGTTTGTTTTAGAGAACATTTCTTTCAATCGAAAAACATTAATTTAGCCAGGTATGGTAAAAAAGTGAAAGTTTAAAAAAAAACTAAAGAAAGAAACATAAACTATTATAGAACCACAATGGCGCATCTGTTTTAAATTTGGTTCCAACGTGGCAGTACGAACATCTGTGCCAGGCTACATGTTGCCCTTTGCTCCCCACCCCCTGAGTTCACCCCACCCCCACCCCTGTAAGAGGATAAAAAGCCCGATAGGGGCTTATCAGTCCAGGATTGATCCGGGCAAGATGCTAGTATTTCATGATGAATGTCAAAGAAAACTCGGCGCTGGAAATAGGTTATGTCATTGCGACATTGGGACAAAAATAGCTCTTTGGGTATTTCCGATTCTGAAATAAAATAAGAAAGAAGGGCGTAGACCTTAAGAAACAATGTTGAATTGATAAATCAATTGCAATTAGTTTAAACTAAACTTTGACATATGGGATGAAATTAGCATGTTTATATTAAAACTAGTATCTCTACCGCAGAATACATCTTCAACAGTCAACACCTCACTTGCTAATACACCTCTATACACCTATACACCCCACTGCCCTATACATCAGGTCAATACACCCCACCGGTCAATACAAACAGTCAATGAACCCCAGAGGTATACCCACCCCTAATGGACAATACACGTATAACGATCAATACACCCCACCGGTCAAGACACCCCACCGGTCGATACCCACCTCTAATGGACAATACACGTATAACGATCAATACACCCCATCGGTCAAGACACCCCCGGCCTGGCGATGTTTACCCTCACCCCCGTGTGGAGGGGATCTTGTTTCGTTGACGTACGGCCTCTGGAAACCTTGCAACATCCAATAATTATCTGCGTGACCTTTACCTTGGCTGATGACCTACTTCCCGGACCCTGAAATATGCGCTGAGTTATTTTAGCGACTCCATATTCGTATCGTTATAATAGCTTAAACCTGGATTCGGTTGATTACCGTTCCTGAAATAGAAATACAATTTGTTTTGTTTATAATTGGATTAAATTGATCGACGTATTCAGTGTCAAAACGACTTTGGTGCTGGGCTATTTTTAGACAGGAAACCATCTGTTTTGGTGGTTAAATCAACTCAGTGTACGACCCAGGTCTAGAAAGATGATTGCTGGGCGGAAAGCAGTGACGAGTATTGAAATCAGTGGCGTAGGCAGGGGGGGGGGGGTTAGGGGGGGTCATAACCCCCCTATAGTCCCTCGGTATATATATAAAAAGTATGAGGGGGGGGGGGTGCAAATCGAAAGTTTGAGGGGGGGGGGGGTTGCAAATCGAAAGTTTGTCCCCTGGTAAAAATTGGAACCCCCCCCCCCCCCCTCCTTGAGACGATCCTGGCTACGCAACTGATTGAATTTACCTAATTAGAATTAACCGATCGGCGAATGAAGCAGTGGCGGAACTAGAAAAAAAGGGCTCCCCCGCAAAGACAAAATTAGGGCCCCCTATATATATATATATATATATATATATATATATATATATATATATATATATATATATATATATATATATATAAAATCTATATCCTAACTGAGTAATTAAGTCTACTTCATTGCAATAAATAACCATTCTGAGAGAACAAACCAGTCAAATTTAGTCCAAACTCATTTGTGGTCAATGTATTAGAGTAACATTATTAAAATGCTGCTTAAAAATATATAAAGACGTAAGCTTGATTCGTGAATGGTTTCTCGCGCTATGTTTATTTTTTTCATTTTTGGCTTTTATAATATCAATTTTGAAAAAAAATGATTTTTTTTAGCTATACCATTGTTCATTACGTCTTATTTAAATAACAATTCAGAGAATTAATTGCTTTTTAATATACAAAATTATTTAAATGAGCTTCGTGGACATACCTATTTTAAAGAAGGGCAGTAAGTCATGGAAGTAGTGTGAATGTTTGCCTACCTTTCAAACTATAGCTCTTGTAGATTTTAAAATATTTTTCTACGCAACAATCTCTGCTATAGTAGACCTGTTTTTTTTTTTTACAAAACCACTTTCAAGATGCATGAAAAACATAATTTTTGAAAAAAAAATTCATTGTTTTTTGGTCGGAACTGGGCCCCTAAACGTCCTGGCCCCCCCCCCCCCCCCCCCCGCATTGCGGGGTCTGGCGGTATGGTAGTTCCGCCCCTGGAATGAAGATGACACAATTAGTAAAACTTTAGTTAAATGTTAAGATGGTTATAAGCATACATTGAATTAAAGGGTTGACTATCCCTGATCCAGACAAGCCACGTTGAATGTTAAGAGAAGATTTAACTTCTGAAGATCTCAAGTCGTGTTGGTCGAACTAATTGTTAGAAAATGTAAGAATTAACTCATAATACTAAAATCTCTGTATTAACTCACAATCAGAGACGTAGTTTGGAGAGGGTGGGTGGGGCAGCTGCCCCAAGGTGCCTACCCTCGGGGCGGGATGGGGGGCGCCAAACTGGATAGAAAAAAATAAAAAGCTCATTCTAAGTTGTATTAGTGGAGTATACACAGGAAATTGAATGCTACTTAGTGTTACAATTTGATTTAACAGTTTTATTTATAGATTGTGTGACATACAAATAAATATTGTTATAGGATAGTGAACGATGGAAAGGGGGAGGGGGTGTGTTTTTTGGCAAACTGGAATAACTTTATATAGGCCAAATTGGAAGAGGGACGCAAAATGGCGTCTGAATGAATCGCTTCGTCTCTGCTCATATGACTAAATTATTTGTATTTACCAACTCAAGTAAACTTATATGACTAAATTATTTGTATTTACCAACTCAAGTAAACTTATATGACTAAATTATTTGTATTTACCAACTCAAGTAAACGTATATGACTAAATTATTTGTATTTACCAACTCAAGTAAACTTATATGACTAAATTATTTGTATTTACCAACTCAAGTAAACTTTTATGATTCAATTATTTGTATTTACCAACGTAAGTAAACCCATGCCACTAAATTCTCCGTAAAATAGTTTCGAACATGAAAGTTTTTTTTTCCTGAGTTATAGACTAGTTCTCTCCCCATTTCTTCAGTCAGAAGTTATCGAATCTGTTAATCGTTATATAGAGACGCAGCAATACATATGGGGGGGGGGGGGGGTAATGATTCGTCAATCTAGTTTACTATTTTGCAAAATTGTGTGCAATTTATTCAAACTGACTTGTTCTTGCATTTCCTTTGTTAAGTTACAATTTTAATAATTTATCGATTATATTCAGCAATGATAAAAAAAGTAAAAAAAAAAAAAAAAAAAAAGAACTTTTTATTTATTAAAATTCGAAGCTTCAAAATAGTGTGTCTTGTAAGACTTCCAAAAAAATTACAAAGCCTATTGCAAAAATAAAATAGAATCATTTCAAATTTCTTCAATAGAAATAATCCAATACTCAAGCAGAAAAAAAAATGTTCCAGAATTCACCAGAAAAAAAAAAACAGTTACAAGATGGGCCTAGGGACCTTTCCAGCACCCACAAAACGAAATAGAAGGACATTGGCTCGAATTAAAGGGCGATAAATCTAGTTACTACAGTAAAACGATCTCTTCCCTGTCCAAACACCATAGTACAATTCTGGCACCAACAAAGGGAGATAATATCCTTGTTGAAGACTACCAGATCCATTATCTCCCTTGGTCTGGGAAACACTTTTTTTTATTTCACTGTGTTTTTCTAGAAAAAAAAAAAACCCCACAATTTCGGACGCCACATAATCTAAGATAAAACTATGATTTACTAACTTAACAACACGCAGAATAGTGTACCCTCTCTCCCCCCTCTCTCTCTTCCCAGTTTTTGATAACTTCCGCTAACCTATTTTGTTGTTCTAAATTAAATTACCTGACACAAAAACAAGACATCGACCTGCTTGGGTATTTACCCCCCCCCCCCCCCCCCCTCCCACCCCTACCAAATACTTGAACAATGAAATTATAATCGAGAAACTCATCAGGTATAGGGTTAGGTTTGTATTGGAAAGTTCTAGATCAGTGCATGATAAAAAAAATGTAATTAGTGAGAAATTAGGTTTAGGTTTCAACAACAAAGCTAATTCAGAAGCGAATTCTGAAGTCAAGATGTAAGCAGCGATTAGTTTGGACTATGGTAAGTTGTGAGGGGTTAGGTTTAGGGGTTACGGATTACGGATTACGGGTTAGGGATTAGTGATTTGGGGTTAGGTTTAACGGTAAGGTGTTTAGTGTTGGATTTAAGCGTTAGGGTAGGCTTATGATTAGGTTTTTTCGTTTGATTTGTGTCGCTTTTAACAATTAAATAGTACACATCTCATGTAGGTGTTTAGTTAGCTGACAATAGGAAAAATGTCTTCATTGGGTGGCTGTGGGGAGGGGGGGGGGTGGTAGGTCAAATTTACTGCCCTCTTTTATCGAACAAAACAACACGTTTGAGCTCAACATCTAAGCGAAATACTTGCAGACTTTTCACTTTTAATCGTTTCGATTTTTTTTTTACAACTTTAAATCCTACCCATATCATAGGTATTAATACTAATATAAACTTTCAAATTTTATTACACATTTTTATATTCTACATTTTAATATTCTAAATAGTTGTTAGAATTGTATCAAAGTATTTGTTTTAAAACAGATTTTATTTATTACATTAATATTCTTTATGTCAATTTTACATACAACTTATATTGTCCTACATATGCGCCAGTGTTTTAAAATGTGACTTTAGTTGTATAACAATATGACTTTCGACAAGGGTGGAATGTGTCTATTTATTGCGGAAATGACGCGCTGGAGTGTTAGCATTGACGTCAGTGTTAAGAGTCTGTCTAGACGTCTGCAACGTCAGAGGCAGACGGCAGGAAAAATATTGGACTGGGTTCACATCAGACTCGAATATAGCGATGTTTTGAGAGCACCCACATTTAAACGTGGGTGAGTTGATTGTATGAACTTTGACCCAGATGTTGAGGTCGTTGTTGGCAAATGACCTGGCTATGTGCTGAAGAGGTGGGCTCTATTTATAGCCGCGTCTGGACACGTGATGGTGAAGTTACAATTGCGTGGGCGCGTCATTTCCGTTCATTTTATGGTAGTGTCACTTACCTGACCAATAAGTAAAAAAAAAATTTAATTCTTTTATTTTTAATACAAAACAAGTGCATAATGTTTATTTTTTTAGGAGTTGAGTACAAGCAGAGGCGTAGCGAGGGGGGGGGGGGGGGGGGGCGGGGGTTGCGGACCGCACCGGGTGACACCATTGAGGGGGGGGGGGGTGACACCAAGGCAAAGAATAGCAAAATATGTAGAGAAAAACTTGAGGGGGGGGCGCAAATCGAAAGTTTGAGGGGGGGGTGCAAATCGAAAATTTGAAAGTTTGTACCCGGGAAGGGTCGCTACGCCTCTGGGGGGTGACACCATTAAGTGCCGCACCGGGTGACACCCGACCTCGCTACGCCACTGAATACAAGGTAGGGGAGGCGAAGCGTAAAGAAGGCAACAAAACTGTCATGCTGAGTTGTTTTTTTTTTGGGTAGTTTTTGTGTTATAAGGTGTTGGGCCTACATTAGGGCTTCATTGACGAATTAGGTTTGAGGTGTTCCCAAATAGGAGAAATAGGTTAATAAGTGAGACATATAATGAAGCAGTAATTTAAATCATATTGATATTTATTTATTATTTTAAAGTAAACTATTCTTTATACACAGCGTTCTCTCTTAAGGGGAAAAGTCTACGGATAAACTTGTATTTTGTGTGCGCGGTGTTCTAAAAGTCTTATACAAGGATATGAGTAGATTACAAAATCACTGCGCGGCAGGTTCAAAACTATGGCGCGGCCGCGCAACCGCGCAGCTTAGAGGGAACCCTGTTTATATACTGAGGTTTCATTAGAACTATTATGAAACGTCCTTTTTTTAACCCAATGGTTTACAATTGAGCCCATTCCCACGAAAAAGATAGAAATGCTTAATTTTTTTTTTAAATTAAAATATTTTAATGAAACAAATAAAGAATAAAAGGACAGGATGGGAATACAGTTAGATGGGTTTAATTTTAAAGTGGAGTCCAATTAGCGAAAACACCAAGCAATTCAAATCTTGCACCAGAAAGTACAATGTTCTCAAACCATCAGGGTCTTTGCTCTGGTTGACATCCAGCAATGATCCTATCTTTGATGTGAAAGAAATGTGCTCATCTCCTATTACAATTTCCAATTCCTGTCTTCCTACTCTCTCTGGTGATGGCCAAGCACTGTCATCTTCTTGCGTGATCTCAGAATCTTCAATAATACGCTTCAACTCTTCCATAACGGATTTATGTACAAAAGCCCCTTTTCTGATCATGGTGTCATTTTTGTAGTTGGAGTTGTTAGCATACCTAAGCTTACCGTCAGGTCGAAACTCAAATTCTAAAAATTCATGTCCAAATTTCCCTTTGTTGGCCAACATAACAACTTTATTAAAAGATTTATTTCACTTAATATAACAATTACATAATAACATAAGTTTTTTTTTTTAATACTTTTATTTGCAATTAAAACAAGTACATCAACATCAAATTTTTTAACATAATTTTGAACACCAAATGAAAACGAAAGGTTTTGCAAATGTACATAATGAATATTTACATGATGTCATGTATTTGATTATAAAAAATTGCCAAGGATGACAGTAAAAGGGGTTAAGGTCAAATGAAAGTGTCAGAAGTCTGGGTGGGGAGAGGAAAAGAATTTTTTCAGAGAGGGTCAATGGGACAGTGAAGCATTTTCTATGTAGGGAAACAACTTAAGTTGACTAGTTGAAAGGGTGTTGTAGTGGTCGCATTGAGTTTTCAAAAGGTTGCTGTGTGAAAGATGAGGGAAAGAGACAAGATTTAGAACTTTAAATAAGTTCTGGATATTGATGTTGCGGCATAATAACATAAGTATATTTAAAAACATTGTAGTTTGCTGCTTGTTTCATAAAATGTTTGAAGTCTCAATTTTACTATAACTCAAATCACAACTTGTAAATTTAAGGTTACTAAACCTCTAAATTTGCCTGAAATTTTAGCTTTATTACAACATTGAGTACAAAATAGACCACTACTAAAAATCCACAATTAATCTTACTTTAAAATCATACGGATTTTTTAACAATCTTACTAAACGCCCTTCTGCGTTAAATTATATTTAAGGAAGAAAAAAATGATGGATTAAAGTAAATTATCTCCTCTTGATGTGTAAATCGTCTAAATACACTGATCTACAGAGTCGCTAGATTGATCACTTTAAATATATTCAGAGCCAAACTTTACTTTTGTGGGTTACTACTAACACTCGCAGTTTTAAGAGCTGCATCTTTCGCACCCCCTCCCCCCCCCCCCCCCCCACTAACTCCCATCTCCCAGTCCGATGATTTAAAACAAGCAACATAAAAACATCACTTGAAGTGCTCTCCCCCTTATACTGGCTGCGTCATAGTTAAGACCTTCCGTCCTCCGATCCCCCGCCTCGCCGTCTATTGGTCTCGTTTTGAGTTTATCCTCCATCGCCGTCAATAGCTGTTGAACTACCCATAAACCACCACTTGTATTGTCTGGCGACGCTTGAGAGAAAGGCGACGATAAGTAGTTGGGTTTTTTTTTGGTCTAAAAAGATAAAAGTACGATGGCTTGTACTAGTTAGGTCATTGTGATTTTAGTTTAGCTCATCGACAAAGTTTTGCAACGTTACATTGTCATTATGTCCAAATGTCTGTCTGCGGGTGTGTAGTTAATTATTGTAGTTTTGACCCATTATATTTGACCCATTTCTAGTTTTGCGATTCTTATCCAGATAAATTAATTTCTGAAGACAACACAACAATAATTTAATTTAATTGATTACTTAATAAGTCATTTTAAAATTAATTGAAACATCACTATAAAAAATATCACAAGGGCAGATAGCTGGTAGGTCAGATGAGCAGAAGCAGATGCAGAAGCGTAGCGAGGGTGACACCATTTAGGGGGGTGACACCAAGGCAACAAATAGCAAAGTATATAGAGAAAAATGATAATTCCACTTAATAAAGTGATTAATTCGAGTGTTAAATAGTATTTTAAGAGGTGCAAATCGAAAGTTTGAGGGGGGGGGGGGGGGGGTTGCAAATCGTAAATTGAAAGTTTGTCCCCGGGAAGGGTCGCTAAGCCTCTGGGGGGTGACACCATTAAGTGCCGCACCGGGTGACACCCGACCTCGCTACGCCTCTGAGTAGATGTCGAATGTTGCACATACATTAGTATCACTTTAATCAAGGGAAGCTACTACGAAGGGAGATTATATGGTTACCGATAGTTGATATGTGTTAGGGGAATATTAGCGGCATCCTGTCAAATCTGTATAAAGCTAAGTTTTGAGATAGTGGTAGGCCATTGGCGTAGCTACCGTAAAGCTAGCGTAAGCAAGGCTTAGTGTCCCAAGTCAAATAGGGGCCCTTTTTCGAAAGTTTGAGGGGGTGCAAATCGAAAGTCTGAGGGGGGGGGGGTGCAAATCGAAAGTCTGAAAGGGGGCTGCAAATCGAATGTTTGTCCCCGGTCGCCGGGAAGGGTCGCTACGCCTCTGAGGGGCCCACTAACACTTTTTGTATAGAGGCCCAAAAAATCCTAGCTACGCCACTGTGGTAGGCGTTGACTTGAGATTAGTCTGATTAAGGAAAATTATATAATGTTAGTTGTTTTTTGAAACTGAGAGTGTTCATTTACTCTTCACGCAGGATCTAAATATGAAATTTGAAATAGTAATATAAAAGATAAAAAGTATGAAAGTTTTTATAAGATGCAGAATTTAAATAAAAATACATTTTTTTTTAATATACAAATTTTTGGTATTCGGTTTCTGTTCGTGACGTCACACACAGGAAAAGATAGGTGGAAATATTTTAATGGATCAAATAATGAGCAGACTATAGTGTTGTGCTTACGCACATATGCAACCCGTAAAGACGGCCGTAAATTTTTAAATATTTTAAAGATGTTATAAAACCTTAGAAGTAAGACCAAAGATCACCTATTTGAAGAACACATGTTGGAAAGACCTCTACGATGTAGGTCATAGACCACAGCAGTGACGTCGAGAAAGGTGACCTAGTATTCAAGATTGAAACTGTTTTAATATATGACAATGATCTGCTAGCGCTAGACTGTCTCTCTCTGTCTATTTTACTTAACTCGTTCTTTCACCTTTTTCTCCTTGACTTATCCTGTCACCATCCTGTATCCATTTGTATCTGTGACCTATCCTAATAGTTACCAAATATCCACCATCCATTTTTATCTGTGACTTCTCCTGATATTATCCACCATCCATTTTTATCTGTCACCTATCCTGATATTATCCACCATCCATTTTTATCTGTCACCTATCCTGATATTATCCACCATCCATTTTTGTCTGTGACTTCTCCTGATATTATCCACCATCCATTTTTATCTGTGACCTATCTTAATGACCTATCCTGATACTTACTAAAAAAACCATCCGCCATCACTTCCCATCCATGACCTAACCTGACACCAACCACCACCTCCCCCCCCCCCCCACCTCCATATACAGACAACGCCTCACAACAACATCCGCTAAAACAAAGCAAAACTGACAACGCCGCTACTAATGGGAATTCCCACTACACCTCCTACGGCGTCCGCCCCCCCCCCTCCCCCTCCAGAGACAGACAATTAAGACGCCTGGCGACTCCTCAGTTGGTATCCCGAAACCCCACCCCCAAACGGGTGTGGGACCCTGGAGCAGCTCGGGTACCAGGGGCGGGTTTGTATAACGCGCCCCGCAGGTTCCATTAATCTAATTAGATTAAAATAATTAGAGACCATCGGACCGGCCTTCGTTACCTATTTAAGATGCTTTAAAAGTACTGCGAGCTACTTAAACCAAACACGTAATTTCATTTGTCCGTCTTCTGTCTACTTCAGAGTGTGGTACAGACTAAAGTGCTGTTCGGTTTTAGGAATCTCTTGCACGCATAGAACAATTCATATTTACCTTTACACACACGCACACACACACACACATATATATATATACTAGCCGTCCCGGCCAGGCCCTGCTCTGGCTTCTGTGAAAAACCTTTCTGTTAAAGACCATTACCTGTGTGTTTAGTAATCATCATAAACCCGGCATTGCCCACCCAAACCACAACCAACCAAAACCAAAACAACAAAACGCAAACATAACGCTAACACAATTACAAATACAAACGAAAACAAAAAACTTAACAACAAACACAACCACACCCACAAACACCATACAAAACACAAAGAAAAACAAACAAAAAAGCAAACGAAAACAAAAACCTAACAACAAACCCAACCACAAACACCAATACCAACAAAAAAAAAAAACAACGAAAAAAGCAAACGAAAACAAACCAAATCCAAACGCAAAACCAACCAAAAACACAAATACAAACCCAAACAAAAAAAAAACACAAACAAAAACGAAAAAAGAAGAACAAAAGCGAACCAAATTAAAAACGCAACCACTAACGCAAACCCACCTAAACACAAAGAAAACACTAACGCGAACATAAACGCCCGGGGCGGAATCACCTGTTTTAGCTTAATGAACGACTATAGTACCCCAACTTATTCACAGTCTTTTGCACTCACTTAAAACGAACGCGCCTGTTTCAATTTAATAAACAATTTTAATACTCCAAGCTTATCGTAAAATACCTACAACATTTGCACTTGATCAATCCCCGCTAATTATGTAATTATTTTTTTTCCCAACACCAAAACAAAGTAATTAAAAAGTAAATTATTTTCACGGAATGCAATGGTTTTATAAAGGGAAGTAATTGTGTTTTTCCTAATTTATCAAAGGGAAGTAAGTGCTATAGGAACTAAATAAAGACATAATTAGAATTTTTGTAAAAGATGATATTTTTTTTAAAACTTGTGTTTAATGAACACGCCGACAATTATTACTATAATTTGAAAAATGAAAATTATTTCCCAACACTTTCAATAGTAATTTTTTAGCTCATAAATTTAGACAAATGCGCACGATAATTTTCTAACACTTAAATTCGTACAATTCCAACGACATACAAATGCATTACATACAGAACTGAGCTTTATATATTAGATATATATATATATATATATATATATATATATATATATATATATATATATATATATATATATATATATACATGTATATAATTATATACAAATATATAAATACATGTATACATATAATAATAAATATTCGTAAAAATATATATACATTTATATACATGTATATACACATTTATATTTATATATATATATATATATATATATATATATATATATATATATATATATATATATATATATACATGTATATAATTATATACAAATATATAAATACATGTATACATATAATAATAAATATTCGTAAAAATATATACACATTTATATACATGTATATACACATGTATATATATATATATATATATATATATATATATATATATATATATATATATATATATATATATATATATATATATATATGTGTGTGTGTGTGTGTGTGTGTGTATGTGTGTGTGTGAGTGTGTGTGTGTGTTTTAATCATGTCAAAGGCATTAACCATGTACAAGTTTACAATTATAATCAATTCCAATTTTAGGAGCACAACAACGAACTGTCCGACCCTTCCAAAAACTCTAAACTAAATTATGTTTTAGAGTGCTATGGCGAGGCTAGTGGGTATAGTAGATTCCTGAAAATAATTTTACTAAGTGCTTGAAAACTTCGAACTATACAAAAATAGAAGAAATTGAATTTCAATTACTTGAAGTGATAGTCTACAGACATGAAAATGTACTAGTAAAAGTTGTTTTGTTGTAGCTTTGTGTGTTTTTATTTGGTTTCTAATTTTTTTTTAAATGAAATGTTTAAAAACTTAAGTTTGAATATAAGTTTCCTCTGTTTGCTCATTGTAAATACATTACAGAACTGTGAACTCAAGACACGGACATTACATTAGAAAGTATTTTAATTCTAGTACTAATTGAGAATCACAACCGATCACAGTTCAACAATTTCTAAACGGTGTAAAACGATGTGTTAATGAAATTACGAAGTAAATCATGTAATTTTACAAGAAAACTTTCAGACCAGCTAATGCGCCGAGTATGGATAGGTACTTTAATATGACTAAATTGATTGCTTCTGTGTATGTCTAGACACCTTAGATAGGACTAACAGTTGTAAAAGCTTGATTAGTTGATTTGCTTTTATCGGTTTAATTAGTTCTGTATTGGCTGTTTGTTCTAGATTATTCCATATTGAAAGGTCAAAGTTTGAATCTCTGAAGAAGTGGGTTTATGTTGTGGAATTTTTTCACGTGGTATGATGTGTCTGGTGGGTTTTAAAGTATGGGTATGAGGTGGGTTATAAGTAATAGAGTAATTAAGTCGTGTTTATGTGCTGAGGTGTACCAGATGGAGTTTGTGAGATGGTTGTGGGAGGTTGGATTTGGGGCAAGGTGGTTGAGATGAGATTATCTTTTATTTATTTTTTA
Source organism: Physella acuta (assembly GCF_028476545.2). Classification (NCBI taxonomy): domain Eukaryota; kingdom Metazoa; phylum Mollusca; class Gastropoda; family Physidae; genus Physella; species Physella acuta. The sequence continues at coordinate 20,136 of NW_026732541.1, read as the reverse complement.
TTCTGGGGGGGGGGGGGGCGGGGGGGCTATAATAAGTGTTTTATCAACCACTCAATGAGGTGGGGTATCGTAGGTGTGGTGAATCTTACACCAGATGTTGGGCTACATTAGATTTGGGTGGTGCCTTCTACGCCTTCCAGAGGCGTAGCGACCCTTCCCGGCACCCGAGGATAAACTTTCGATTTGCACCCCCCCCCCTCAAGCTTTCGATTTGCACCCCCTCAAACTTTCGATTTGCACCCCCCCCTCAAGCTTTCAATTTATTTTTTAGCGCCCTCTAAGGTCGGCGCCCGGGGACATATGTCCCCCCCCTCGCTACGCCTCTGACGCCTTCTCATGTGTGGTGCTGCTTACGTTAAAAATCGGCTATGGTATATGTGGGTGGTGCCTTCTAATGGGGAATGCTAATCTAGACTCCACTTACACCGAGAATGGGCTAAAGTAGTAGTAGTGACTCCTATTCAATGAACGGGCTAACCTGGGTGTGGTGACTCCTGGTCCAGACTCTAGACTCTAGCAGACTCTAGAACCTGAGATCTTTGTCCTACCACGTAACATTCAGACAGCACAGAGAGCTGTTTCCAAAACTTCTACGCAGTTCACCTCAAAGAGAAAAAAAACAAACCCACACGAACGAAAGAAAACTTTGTGTTTGGCAAGTTATTTTGTTTCGTTTATTAGAAAACTTTCAGTAAATCATGGAAACAAGTGTTTTTTTTTTATTGATATTTTGGATTCCGTTTATGCAATGTAAACGAAAACAGATATTTTCAATACAAGAACAACGCGAAACTATTTTTAGCGTATGTATGCCTAATTTCCATTAGAATACATGCGCGCGCACGCTACATCCCGAAGCCAGACGTTTTAGATTCTGTTTTTAGAAATTTGATTTGTTCCTATGGTAATTTGCCGGGCGCCATAATTCACCATAATCGTCCCAGAATGCAACATTTGTGTCCCATAATGCAGCGCCGGTGTCGTGTTGGATTATGCTCCCGTTTCCGGGTCGAATCAGGAGCGACAACCCACATGCAACCAAGGATAGTTTCTCCCAATGTGTTAATGCGCCTAGACGTGGGCGGCTCTGGGATTTCGTTAACCAAAAACTACAAAACACAGAGAGTCAGGGAGAGCCACAGAGAGCCAAAGAGAGAGAGATTATTTTTTTCTAACTAGGGGTGTATAGTGGTGTGGGGGGAAGGGGGAATGTTATGATTGTTAAACACTTAAAGAGAGTTTTCTGCATTATTTTTTTTCTCCATAAAGGATGGGGTGACGGCGTCCGATGGACACTCAATTATTTTCGCACGCAAATCTGCCATTAAAAACACAAATCAAACGCAATTTTACGAAAAGGGGAGAGAACAACTTGGGGGGAAAGAAGGGGAAACAAATGGTTATGATAAAATAAAAATGCTGCAAAAAAAGTCCATAATTTTATATTGAACTTTAGACTTGTAATTATGTTTTTGTTATGATGGTACTTGTGTGCTAAATATAGGATAAGGACTCTATTCCAGGTTCCTGGTGATCTATTTTCGCACGGTGCTTGAGACCTAGATATAGGACCAAGAATCCCGTCCGCGGTCATCCTGATTTTAGTTTTATCATCAGTCTATTTTAAAATAACGAGGGTTGCTAAAACCAGTAGACTCGGGGTTTTTACGACCGTTTTATACGTTTTTTGTTTTATTTTGGTTTGGTGTACTTGATACCTGATAACTTTTTCTTCGCAGTAGTGGTTATTTATAGCGGCTATTGTTACGGATTTGTATCATTGTGGTTTATTTTAAGACACATAGAGCACTGTTAAACTTGGTTAAAATGGGGTCCTGCACTGTTTCAGACAGAGGCCATCGTTAGACAATAATGTCGAGTCTTATGGTGCTCTAGAGATTCGTTAAAGAATATTCATTTGAACTCATCTATTTTTTTGTTTACAAAACTATAATTTGTTGATTAGATAAAACGTATTCCCTTTTTCAAATAGAACATGATTCCAAATTCAAATAGAACATTGTTCACAAGTAGTCAACTATGTATGAAAATCTCATAATCGACTTTGTAGAAAGGGTGTGGAGTTTTGGTTTTTGTGTCAACTGAATTTAACATTGAAATAAGTATATTTAAGAAATAAAACCCTCTCACTTTTAACAATTTATGCATTAAACGGCAGTGCTAGGGTCAAAAAAAAAGAAAAAAAGAAAAATACGTCAGTGGTATTTTGAGACATGCAATTAATTTCTTTTTGGTAATTAGCAGTGAAGCAAAACAAAATATATTTGAGCTCCAAGTTTGTCTAAAGACTTATTAAGGTTATGATTGTTAATAATGTACATCTTACAGTAACAGAAAATAATACTTTAAACCATTTTATTTGCCATATAAATCTAATAAATTTTCAACACTGCATAAGTTATCGGTTGGTAATGGTAAGTAAAAAAGTATATTTCGGAAGCTTTGCTAAATTAGTCCACCTTATCGCAAGGACCACGCACGAGGGACTGGGGGGGGGGGGGGGTAATATCTAAATTTGAGTGGGCGTCATAAATAAATGATCCGTTAATTAATGACTTAGAGCATTGAAACTCAACCTGGGCGTGGTACCTGGCACACCACCCACCGTCTGTTGGTTTTTGTATTGACCTACTGAACTGGTGAACCTCGCTCTAAAATAGGTCACGTCTGGATATGGGTTATCTGGGCGCCCACACCTGACCCACTTCTGCTAACTTTTTGACCTAATTACTGCGATAAAAATCAATCAGGTAATCGGTTTCAATTCAGTTTTTTAATTAATTATTTTTTTTTAATTAATTTTTTTTAAATAATATTTCAACCTCAGATAATTCTCTTACGAAACAAAAATATACTAACTAGGGATATTTCTGTTGTTGTTTTATTCATCGTGTTTTAATCCAATTAGTTATTTCTTCCAATCTAACGATCGATAAAATTGTCATAGAAACTGGCCCACTTTTTGTCCGTTATCGTTAAAATTCAACAAAGTTGACTGTTGTTGGAGCTGGCAAGACTTGCGGTATTTTACAGGACAAGCAAGCTACAAGATAATTGCATTTAAAGGGAAGCTACTATATGTAGATGAGCAGTTGGGATATGTTTTATATATATATATATATATATATATATATATATATATATATATATATATATATATATATATAGTATTTTTCTGATTTTTCCCCATATTTTGAAATTAGGAAGAAAATACCTCTCTATTCGCAGATACCGATAGTATGAGAGATGACACCTGACATATCCGAGATCCCACGCAGTGGCGTAGAGAGGTCGGGTGTGACCCGGTGCGGCACTTAATGGTGTCACCCCCCCCCCCCCCCCCAGAGACGTATCGACCCTTCCTGGGACAAACTTTCAAATCTTAGATCTGAACCCCCCCTCAAACCTTCGATTTGCACCCCCCCTCAAACTTTCGTTTTGCACCCTCCCCGCCCTCAAATTTTCGATTTGCACCCCCCACACGTTTTTCTCTATATATTTTGCTATTTTTGCCTTGGAGTCACCCCCCTAAATGGTGTCACCCGGTGCGGTCCGCACCCCCCGCCCCCCCCCTTGCTACGCCTCTGATCCCACGTAGTCATAGATGACATCTGACATATTAGACATCCCACGTAGCCATATATGACACCTGTCATAACTGACATCGCACGTAGTCATAGATGAAACCTGACATATATGTCATCCCGCGTATCACTGATGCCAAGTTCGATAACTCACGCACCACTCAGCTCACGCCTACCTACCCACACTCGCCTTGATGTACCTGGTGAGCAGCTGACCTTGAACTTGACCTTCTCCGGTCACGTCATCTCACCTGCAGCCAAGGTCAGCAGCCTCCGGCACCTCCACCCACACGTCTGCTTGTGTACGTAGGCCGCGTCTAACGGCCTAAACTTAGACATCCACCAGTGGAGCTTTATGGGAAGTCTTTAAGACGAGATGCGAACAGGATCTCAATCGATCGGCTTCGCGGCTGCTCCTAATGTAGGACTTCCTTGTTTCATTTCTTTTTCTTTTGTTTTGTTTGTTCAACGATGTTTCAAGAAAACACATTTTATTTCTATTTCTATTTAACTTTAGCAGGATTTATAAGAAAAGAAAAACGTAATTCAGCTGAACTTTGCAGACTTTAAATATTTGTAGAGTTACAACGGGGGTGGTTTCATTTTGTTAGCAAACATCTAAATTATATATAGTTAGCAATTAATTGTTTTATATATATATATATATATATATATATATATATATATATATATATATATATATATATATATATATATATATATATATATATATATATATGCTTGATATTAGCAACCTCTATAGAATTGTTCTACTCATCGTACTACATTAAATACCTTACTTTTAAAAGCTGTGCTTACTTTCGTCTGAAATTACTCTTAGCTCAAATCTATAGTTTAAGCTTGGAGTACATCGGTGATACATCTTTAAGAACCACTGTATGATTTGAATAGACAATGTATTGAATCCAAGTGTAATAGCGACTAGGCGCGTTTTTTTAATAACTTTTGGATCTAAGGGACATTTTAGCCCGTTCTGAGAACTTACAAATTGAACAATGACAAAGGTTGTAAACATGCCTAAAACACCCACATTATGCTTTAGAAGATTCTCGAATACACCAAGTCTGGATAGTTACCCGGTAATACATTTTTTTTCACCATAACTGTGACACACCTACCAACACCATAACTGTGATACACGTCTATCAACATCATAACTGTGACACATTTATCAACATCATAACTGTGACACATTTATCAACATCATAACTGTGATACACATATATCAACATCATAACTGTGATACATTTATCAACACCATAACTGTGATACACATATATCAACATCATAACTGTGATACACGTCTATCAACATCATAACTGTGACACATTTATCAACATCATAACTGTGACACATTTATCAACATCATAACTGTGACGCACATATATCAACATCATAAGACCCCAATGGACATTGAACTGACCAGACAGCCACGTTAGAGTCCACGCCCACCCATTAGCCGCCTATAGTCATCAGGTTTCAGACCTCGATTAGCTCACCTGTTGGGGTCTGTTTACCTGTAGGTTCGATGATCCCACCGTGGCGGTGTGATCAATACAACTTCAGGTACGGCTGTACTCATCCAGAGTCAGCCGGCTTCCGTCTTGAAGATTTTTATGCTCACGGAAAACAAAATATTTGATACAGATGTTAAGAAGCTAAAGTTTAAATACCCTGGAAATATATTTTTTTTAAATTATGCTAAATAGATAAGTATACGACCATTGTAAAGCCAATTTCATTAAACAAAAACGTGCAAATCACACACACACACACACACACACACACACACACACACACACACACACACACACACACACACACACACACACACACACAATAGGAGTGCGGACTTACACATACACAAAGACAAGTTCACATAATAATATTATAGACACACACGTGCTTAAACAGATAGCAGAGCGTGCGAGTGCTAATCGAGTCCCCCCCTCTCCCCCACACACACACCTATGTTCAGTGTTTATTTCAGGTATCTATTAGACAGGAGTGGCACTTGTGAAAAAAATGTCTGAAAGAAACACTGCCTCTGCTGGGTACCTAACTTACGTTAAAGAAAGTAAAGGTGGGTGCGCTTAATGCTGACGTACTATCCCTCAATATGCCGATGTCACAGAAACAGATGAGCTCTACTTCATCTACTAAGAGGTTTGAAGAGTAAGTTTACACATTTTGTGTTTCAAAAGTGCAGACCCGCCCCCCCCCCTCCACGTATTAACGCAACATAAGAGAGACTACTAAGAATGTAGAAACACCGACATACACCCACGCGTAGACTAAAAGTGTAATAGAACTGTCTGCCTTATTAAAACAAAATACCCCGCCCCCTGCCAACTTCCGGTGCTTGTGGTGCAGTAAATCCCCTATAGACAAGCACGTGACCAGGTTCCACAAAGCCCGTCTCTTGGGTTTGTCTCACAAACCCCTTCTCATATTGTACATCTCGGTGTGACTCTCCCATCTTGAGTGATTCTCACAAACCCCGTTTCATGTTGTACATCTTTGGGTGACTCCCGCAAACCCGGTCTCATATTGTACATCTTGGGGTGACCCCCCCCCCCCCCCAAACTCCAACACCACATAACACAAACACGCACTCTGGGAGTTAACTCAACAACCTTGACCCCCCCCCCCCCCCAATCGCAAAGAATCAAGTGGTTTCATACTAGTAAGACGGGACGGGACGGGAGGGGAGGGTATTTCCATAGACGTTACTTTAATGAATTAGATATGAAAATGTGGGCCCTAGCCCCGTCTTGTGATGCATAATCCATGACTGAAAACGTCACGGGTATTGCTTTTACACGAAATTTTGATTAGTTTGCATCTAAGAACAATTTTTTTCTTCTTCTAGAATTGCAGTTCTAACCACTGCAGATCTTAAAGGCCAAAAAAAAAACAGCATAAGATCAAGACAAATAGCGCCTTTATCTGCGCACCATTGTTGAGTGCGCTGTCCTTTTAGGGATATTATGCGTCTCGGTTTAATAATCGAGCAGATTCTGGTCTTGGGAAGGGCACGCCAAGGGAGGCTATCCTAGTACGACAGAGTTATGAAAGGGGAAGCACTGCACGCGATCAACGAGGGACGTGACGGGAATTGTGTTTACTTTTTGTAATTTATCCAGAAAGGGAGAGAAGAAAAAAAATCTCATCCTTCATCGTTTAGATGTGTGGTTATTTTTTTTAATATCCGAATAGAGGGCACGGCTTTATTAGAAATTTTGTAATTAGGTGCACTCTCATTTGTAGATAATTTAATCAAATTTTAGTGGGATATTTTTTCATGTAATATTTTCCATTTTATGCATAAAGTTTCAAACTTTAAATTTTTTTAAAGTAGGGGAAAGAAGTCTGTTTCTGTAAGTTTCATTTTTGACAAAACAGTTTTTATGAGATCATCTTTTCCTGTTAGAAAGGGAAACTATAAGGTTAATTTTAGAAGTTCAAAAATAACCTGTGATTAAAAATAGCCTGCAGACAGGAGATTTTTTTTTATCTAAACACAAATTTGAGTACAGCTAAAAATATGTTTCTAAATTTGGGGTGGGATTTATTTTTGGAATATTCTTTAACAAAAACCAGTTTGGACATTGTCATGACAATTGAGACGGCGGCGAGATGTCTGGAGGCTAGACTGGAGATCTGGACATTTCCTTAGACTTTGTTTAGGTGTTGTTCTGTTAGTTCTGGTACACTATCTCAGGTAGTTAACCTCTACAGGTGACGTGTCTGGTGGGTGGTTATGGGTAGGTCGTGTGGGTAGCATGTGAAGGGGGGGGGGTGGGTCAGTTGGTTTCTGGATGGCTAGAGGTAGGTCATGTGGGTAATAAGGAGAGGGTACAGGAGGTTAGTGTAAGTAACTTGGTTGTTGTTGGTAGGGGGTATGTATGGTGGGTGGTGTATGGCTAGGAGTAGGTCACATGGTTGTTGTTAATGGGGGTATGTATGGTGGGTGGTGTATGGCTAGGGGTAGGTCACATGGTTGGTTTGTTGGTGGGGGTATGTAAGGTGAGTGGTGTATGGCTAGAGGTAGGTAACTTTGTGGTTGGTTGGTTGGTGGGGATATGTAAGTTAGGTGGGGGGGGGGGGGGAATGTAAGGTGGGTGGGGGTATGTAAGTTGGGTGGCGGTATAAAAGGTGGGTGGTGTATGGCTAGGTGTAGGTCACGTGGTACCTCTGTAGCTAGGGGTAGGTTTTTAGCTAGTCTGGCTATCCAGAGGATCTGTCTCAAACACTATTTAATGGTTTCAATATACCATTCTTAAAAATAATAAAGCTGATTATTAAACTAATGACTATCTAAAGGGAAAATAAAACAAAGTAAACACAAGGTTTCAGTAGACTTAAAAAGAAAAAAAAAGAAAACGTATCAATATGGTATTCCTATAGTAAAATAGTTAACAAGAGTGAAAACTTTAATTAAATAAATCGCGGCTAATTTGTTTTTACAATCTCAGTGAAGTTTTTTATGGTGTCTTGTATTAAGCTCACCACACATTAAATTAGCTTCCTTTGTACATTGTATTAAGCTTCAAGAGTACACTAATTAAATTTATAGTCCAGACTTATTTCCGCTTATATAAGCTAGACAATGTACTTTGTAATGTTTTATTAAATTATAAAAATAATTTAGTTCACAAACAAGCTGAAAGAGAAAAGTTCCGGTCCTTAAAGGTTTTGAACTTGCTACTTTCAACAATTGAAAACACACGTCACTCATATGTAAGCGAGTGTACACAAACTAACACACATACATGGCAGGTACACATCTGACTAATAAAAAACTGATGGTTCACAAACTAACACACATACATTTACAAAAAGTACACACGTGACTCATGCAAAACCGAGGGCTTACAAACTAACACCCGCATACGCAAACACACTTACACTTGTATACATTTCAACACATCTAAATGAGTTCCTAAGAAAATTTTACTTTATATCTCCAAATGTAATACCCAGTGTTTCTTCCAGACTTTTTTCTCCGGGAAGGGGGGGGGGGGACATTTGAAATTTTTTTTGGGGGGGGGGGGGGGGGGCGGGCTAAAATTTCCGGACGGGGGGGGTGGTGGTCACTGTTTAAAGGATATATGTTCTATATAAATTCTATTTCGTTGGGGGGAGGGGCGGTAGACTTTCTTCTCTGCCACCCCCCCCCCACCCGAAGAGATGCCTGCAAGAAACTCTGGTACTACCGAACAGCAACTGCTATTGCTTGCTAATCATTACGTTATTGCTATTCCCCATTTATCATTATGAGAAATATTGTCTGTTTGTCAGTTAACCAAAGATAGAAATCTGGTCCTTCCACCACCGTCACGTGGTCTTAAATTACCTATTCGTCATCACCCTAGGCTGACCTACATTCTGACAAAACCAAAAAAAAAAATAATTATGCAAATTTTAGTCGCCATGGAGAGGAGGTCGCACAGCAGTACCACTACCAATTAGCCATTAATTACAACTGATAAACCCGCGCGGTTTAAATCATGTCGAGTTAACAATATCGCCGTTCCGGAATGGTGCGATCCCTGGCGTCTAGTATTGGGTAACAAACGAGCTATAGACGGGAACAGTGGGGACCCAGAGTTGGTGTGGGGGTGTGGTGGTAGATATCAAATGTTTGTACTTTTGTTAAAAGTGGTTGCTGGTTGTCATGGTGACCGACTGGTTGAACCTGTGTACATTGGTTAATAGTTGTTGGTCGTCATGGTGATACTCTTTTTAAATATATTTATTTAACAATTTTACTATTTAAGTATGTTTTTTATAAAATCGTAGTTTTTTGGGGTTTTTTTTTATAAAAAGCACATTTATTCTGTAGATTAGGGTTCAATAAATGTAACAAAAGTTATTTTCTTGCTTGATCAAATTGTTTAAATATTAATTCGGAATTCTATACACAGTCATTAAAATACAAGATCATGTAATCATCGCCACATTATTTAGATGCGGTTATGTGGTTGAGAGAACAGAAGTTTACTAGACTAAGGTTCAATAAATGTAACAAAAGTTATTTTCTTGCTTGATCAAATTGTTTAAATATTAATTCGGAATTCGATACACAGTCATTAAAATACAAGATCATGTAATCATCGCCACATTATTTAGATGCGGTTATGTGGTTGAGAGAACAGAAGTTTACTAGACTAAGGTTCAATAAATGTAACAAAAGTTATTTTCTTGCTTGATCAAATTGTTTAAATATTAATTCGGAATTCGATACACAGTCATTAAAATACAAGATCATGTAATCATCGCCACATGATTTAGATGCGGTTATGTGTTTGAGAGAACAGAAGTTTACTAGACTAAGGTTCAATAAATGTAACAAAAGTTATTTTCTTGCTTGATCAAATTGTTTAAATATTAATTCGGAATTCGATACACAGTCATTAAAATACAAGATCATGTAATCATCGCCACATTATTTAGATGCGGTTATGTGGTTGAGAGAACAGAAGTTTACTAGACTAAGGTTCAATAAATGTAACAAAAGTTATTTTCTTGCTTGATCAAATTGTTTAAATATTAATTCGGAATTCGATACACAGTCATTAAAATACAAGATCATGTAATCATCGCCACATGATTTAGATGCGGTTATGTGTTTGAGAGAACAGAAGTTTACTAGACTAAGGTTCAATAAATGTAACAAAAGTTATTTTCTTGCTTGATCAAATTGTTTAAATATTAATTCGGAATTCGATACACAGTCATTAAAATACAAGATCATGTAATCATCGCCACATGATTTAGATGCGGTTATGTGGTTGAGAGAACAGAAGTTTACTCGTGACGGTTTAAGCCAGAGGGTCGGGGTTCAAGTCCCAGTGACATCCCTCCCACGTTGCGAGGTGAGTCACCCCGCGACCCAGTTTGTGAGTAGAATTTGGTACCGTCACAAAGCTGTGCTCACTCTGCTAGTACCCCCCCCCCCTTTCCACACCCACCACGATTAGTATCCCCTTCCTTCCCCCTCGCCTCCTACATGGGGGACATTTTGATATTGACTAGGCTAGACAACAGACTACGTGATAATAATTTTCTGGTTAAACACATGAAATTTTTAAGTTCTAAGATTTATTTTGTTTTTCAAATATGATTGATCATTATCCAAAAAGTTTGATTTTAGTTTATCACAAAGTTTTTAGCCGCTAAATGAGAAATGTGATTGTGTAAAAAAAAAAAGTACTTTCAGGTCGTGTAGGCCGTTTTTGAATGAGCGAGCCATCTGAAGTCATTCGCTAAAATAATGCGGTTGTTAAAATGCTGACTGGTCAATATCGCGTGATCTTATATCGTGACATCCTAGCGTGACACTATGGTGTGACATAATACTGTGACACTATAGAAGGACATTATATCGTGACACTATAGCGTCACATTCTACCGTGACTCTATAGCGTGGCATCATATCGTGACATCCTAACGTGTCATAATAGTGTGAAATAACAACGAGACAACAAAGCAAGACACCATGGCGTGACATCATGACGTGACACAAACGTGACGCCATAGCTCGTGTAATAATAAGTCACGTGAGCGCACGTGCTAATTAGCATAATTCATGTCGGGTCAAACATCATCATTACACTGCGCAGTTTACACAAAAATAACGGGACAGAACTAACCCAACACTAATTGCAAGGATGTTAGAAAACAACACTAATTACACAACTCTAATTACACAGCACTAATTAAAAAAAACTTAGATTATACAATTCTGATTACATATCATTTACACAATAACAGTAACATCACCAGCACACCAATTTTTTTTTAAAAATAACACGACACAACAAATCTAGCACTAACTACACAAATCTTAAAAAACAACACAAATTACACAATTCTAATTACAAAACACTAATTACATAACTCTGATTATATAATTCTGATTATACAACTCTGATTACATATCACATACATAATAGCAGTAACTTCACCAGTACATCAGAGTTTTTTTTTAAATAACACAAAATAACTAACCAATCTAGCACTAATTACACAAATCTTAAAAACAGCACTAATTACACAGAACTAATTACACAAATCTGATTACAAACATCTAATTACCTATCACTAACACAATAGCAGTAACACAATACCAGTTACACAACAGTAATTACAAAACACTAATTACAAAACACTAATTACAAAACAGCTAATCAACAGCTTTTACTCAACCACTATAAAGACAAATAATGTGGCCTTAACTAGTCAACAATGATTACATCAGACTAATTACACAATACCCACATCACGCAATACTAATTAACTCTATGTTTTAAATTGTATATACAGGGAAATCCCACAAAGAAAGCACTTTAAATTTAATTAAAAAATTAAGCTCCGCTGTTGAGTTAAGATGCAAAGCTCATACTTAAAGTGAGCCTATACTTCTTAGAGTAAGCTCTGCGAGTTGAACTCTGATAATTCATGCTAAAATCTAGCCATTATTTGTTAATTAGACTAGAGCTAAACACTGTTTGGTTGATTAGACTTAGGGTCATAACGGGCATTACACAATTACGATCCAATGCTAGTCTCACCAGTCAAAAGCAGTGTATTCACGTGTAAATTTAATGTAGTATCAAATCTACATAATTGTACTGACCCCCATCCCCTTGCCCCATTATAACGACGCTTTGACTACGCTATTACGACGCTACCGTTTCAAAAACGACGGTCGTTTTAGTGTGAGATTGTTGGTTTAAATTAAATCTAATACTAGAGTATTATACTGAAGGTTAAGAAATGAGGAGGGTGGCCTTCTTTCAATATTATACAAGAACAGATGGTCTCCCATAGGGGTTGTTGCCTAATTATCTAGACGATTGCCTAGCTATTAAAAATGACGGCAAGTGAAACCTTTAAACCACGGCAAGTTAGATTGGTCAACAGTCGTAAATTTTTATAATTAAATTAGCTAATATTAACAAATTTAACTCATGGCTAAAAATTTTGACAATTTTGAGGTCGTTGACCTAATCCTTTAAAAACTTCCTTGCCATAAATTTATCAATACAAGGGTATCCAAAAAAGATATTTTTATGACGTAAGATTTCGAAACGTAATGCTTTGTTCGGAAAAAACAGGATTTAATTGCTTCTACATTACGACATAATTAAAAATGTAATTACTTTTTTTTAATCCTAGTCTGGGTTGTTCGGATTGGAACCTACTCTATGTCTGGTGTAGAGTTTCTCTAAAGAATATAATAAAAATATTTTTTGTGTAAACGTACATGAGGTTTGCGTCACGTTGATGCGTTCTCATAAATCAGAGGCGTGGTCGAGTCGGTAAAGCTGATGGATGCTAAACCGAAAAGTCTCCAGTTCGAACCTCGGGCAGATGAGGCTGTTCTATGAGACACAATTCCAAAATCAACTGCTGCCTTGAAGTTTGTTGGAAGCAAATCCAAAAAGAAAAGCAGGCTGAAATCAATGGCCTCAATGGCGCATAACCAGTTGACAAGTATACTTAATTGTGTTGGAGGGGATCCCTTCCAACATTAAATATAAGAACTAAGAAGAAGAGGGTCAGTTTCGGTCTTGTGTGACGTATGTTCCTTTATTGAGTCGTCATGTACTCGCAGAACACAGCAGGATTATAGCTGGAGTGAGCAGTATATCACGTGAAAATGTTATTGTTAAGCGTGGTTCCAGGTCTTTTGCTTTCTAATCCACGGTCTGGCCAGCATGTCTGAAGTAGATTAAAAATTTCATTACAAATCTTCAGCGATAATTAACACAATCATCATTTAAAGCCTTAATGTAAAATATCGATTGAAAATAATCAAGATTTCCCTAATGGAGCAACTAAAGCTACAAGCTGATGTAGAACAAAGACGTGTGTAAAAATATGCTTTCAGTTTCCAAGACTTTGTTTACGAAAATATTGCAATTAAAAAAAAAGTATGTTTGATTATATTTATTTTGAAAATGTATCACGAACTTCCTAATAGAAACATGTTAGGTATCTGTAAAGATGTAAATTGTAAATTAACACACGTTTATTTCCACTACAACACCCTAATGTCTTACCAATTTGTTGTCTATTTATCCCAGTAGACAATAAAATAGTTGTTGCCCCTCCCACAATGTTTACTTCTCTTTGTTATAGCGGTACATTTTTAAAAATTACACACCTCCTGCCCCACTTTTTACACATTTTAAAATCAAAACAAAAGAAAAAACATCCCCCTTACCCACAACGCATTACTCTTCAAATTGCACACCTTCCTAAAATATTACAGTACAACATACAAATTACTACCCCACTATCCGAACACCCCCACCTCACCATTAACACCTTCCTTAAATATTACAGTACAACCTCCCCCCCCCCCCCCTTCCCCTCCCCCGGCAGATGTGAGCAGGAGCGGTATTATACCAGCTCAGGGGAAGCAATCAACGGGTCTGCTTGGTGATTGGGGTAAAGCGAGACCCTAATCAAGTCGTCGAGCCTTCGATTCGTACAGACGATAGATTCGGGTGGTGGGGGAGGGACGGGTCGACGGGTTGGTGGGGGGGGGGGGGGTAACATTTTCTCAGACGGTACCACGGTACTGTGTGCCGCCATTCTTTGGCTTGTCTGAACATTCCAAAATCTTCCCGGAAGCGGAAGTAGTAATAATCTGCTGAAAAGCCAACTTCCGGTTCCTGCCGTAGTTGGGAATGATTTATCTGATTCTCGTGTAGGACGTCTGATCTTTACGTCACGTTTACATCTGCACGTTACGTCACGTTAGACGTCTGCACGTTACGTCACATTGACGTCAGTAATTTACGTCGCATTAGACGTCTGCTTGTAACGTCACAATGTTGTATTGACCGTTGTGTCCAGAGTTGTATCCATCTTTTCCTCAAATACTGTTGCAAACTTGTCAAACCTTGCATTAATTAAATTAATTTGAAATAATTTATTGCATTTTTAAACCGTCACTTCAAACATTTTTTTGTAATTAAATGTTATTATGTTTGTTTTAAAACTTCACATAAAACATTATATTTGACATTTCTAAATATCTAAGTTTAAAAGACTACATTTGAAGCATCTTGTATGACGTTCTGTTTTAACTGCAAGTGGGTTAGACTGTGGTGACGTCACCTAAGGACTGTGGGTAAGGAGGAATAACGCAAGAGCGTCGTGGGTATTGACGAAACGTCAGCGTTTAAATTGAGGGAATAAAATGGGGGTAATGGGGGGGGGGGGGGGGAGGCGCGGGGTAGGGGGCGACTGAAGGGAAGAATTAACGACTGACATGGAGAAATCTTCACGCTAATTAACATCCTGGACGGATGTCATTTGTGATGACATGTCATTTGACACAGAGTGGGTGGTTGTGATATTTTGATGCATGTGATGTTTAGTGATGTGTTTTGATGCATTTTTTTTTAGCGCAACTTAAGTTTACATATTTCTTTGTTGAACTAAAACTGAAGCAGAAATGTGTTTCCTAGAAAGAATGATAATTATGTGTTATGTCAAGTCAAAACAACAGTGTGAGAATTGTGGTCGAGTGGCTGAGTCTATGGACTGTAACTCAAAGATATTGAGTTCGAACTCACTTTATTTAATCTTAACAATATCTAAATTTAAGGCTTTTTTTTTCATAACTAAGATATAATTTGTACGATCCTAACCTCTGGTATTTTACTTATATAACAATCTTTTAGCAATAAATCAAAAAGTTTTTTTTTTTTTTTAATTTAAAAAGAAATAGAAGGCATCTGAAAGTTTGATATAATTGACATAATTGCTTATTTGGTTTGTAATGAAATTTTTATTTTAATGTAATTAGAACAATCGTTGTACTGAACTCAACTGTATGTGATAGTATAGCGTAAAAAAAAACACATTGAATAAACATGTAAACAAAATGATCTGTTCACCCCATCTTAAAAAAAAAAACTGCTGCACTCTACGTCATTTCCGTCTTGAGAGAGATTGTCAGCCGTCAACTAATTTTTGTTGCTCCGACGTTTTGTATTTTCAGGGACATTAGGGGAACAGGGATCATGGAGGGAGGCGGTGGGTGCGGCTTTTTAAACAATTGCTTCCTTGAGAAACGTCCTCTTTAAAGTGCAATGAATTCCCTCACAAAAATATACCAGTTGAAATAATATTGTTTCTTTCGTGAGGGGCGGAACAATTAAGTTTGATTCTAGAGAGGTCATTGTTTGTAGAATGTGTTGCGCAACACGCTTGGATAAAAATGGTGAAACATTGTTTTTAATGTGATTTAGCTGTAAGATAACAAAATTATGATTTTCGGTGAGTTAGGTCTGTACGCTTTCATTTAAACCATGAACGCTTACAATTACACCATGGCCGTTTATATGTACACCATGAACGCTTACGTTTACACTACGAACGCTTACACTTACAGTATGATCGCTTACACTTTCGCCATAACAATTGTTTTCGAGGCAAAAGAAGCATTTTCACTACTCACACAAAAATGAAATAACTTGAATTGAAACAGTTCCGATTTTAAGATCAAGACTAGATTTTCGGATAGGGTATAGGTTAGGTTCAGGAAGAAGATCAGAAATAGATTCACGATTACAGATTTGGGTTGAGGGTTAAGTTAAGGACTTAAACAACGTACGTAAAATGCAGAGCAGTGTTTCTTCCAGACTTTTTTCTCCGGGGGGGGGGGGGGGGCACTTGAAATTTTCAGGGGGGGGCTGTAGACTTGGTAAAAAAATTTCGGGGGGGGGGGGGGGCTTCGCTCCCCGAAGAGATGACATGAAGAAACTCTGATGCAGAGGTACATTAGGTTTGCCCCCCCCCTCCCCCCTCCCCCATCCCCTCCTTGCAGTGGCGTAGCCAGGATCGTCTCATGGGGGGGGCGTTCAAATTTTTTCCCGCATCATAAATGTATATATCAGAGGCGTAGCGCCCCTCACCAGCCCCCGAGGACAAACTTTTGATTTGCACCCCCCCCCCCCCTCAAACGTTTTGATTTTCATCCCCCGCTCAACCTTTATGTATCTACCGAGGGGTCTATGGGGCGGATCTAACTCCCCCTACCCCCCCCCACCCTCACCCCCACCCCTGCCTACGCCACTGCCTCCTTGACTTTCTTGAAGAGAACCCAGAGTTCATGAGCTTTGAGATCATCACATGACGACGTAACAAGTCGGTAAAAAAAAATTTTGATGACCCCTACATGTGGATAAACCCACTGAAGTGCATTTCAACGAGGTGGATAGAAACAGCTGTAATCTTGGTCATTGAACATCGTTCGCTGGTTATGAAAGTTAATTCTATCTTTCTTACATCTTAAAAAAAATGAGTCAACCTTAACTTTACTGAAGCGATGCCTAGTAAAAATTTCAGTATACTTCGTAGTATTCTAGTGAAGAAGAAAAAAAAAAACCTTCTACGCCATTCCACCGTTGTTAATGTAATTCTTTCAAAAGTCGAAAACAAATTCGTTTTTTCTAGCATGAACCAGAGTACGAAACCTTGCAAGGGGAGACGACTAATAATCATGGTTGTCTACTCCTGTTTATTATTTCAGCAGTACCCAGGCATAAAAAAATCTCTTCTCTCCAGTAACAGTGTTGCATTTGTTTGACTTCCGAAGCTATGAAAGATGGACTTCGATTGGCTGAAATGTGATGATATATTACTTTACAAATTGGCATCTCATAGGTCGTCATTAGGGAGTGGGTTGTTAGTAATTTTTGAAACAAAACAAATTAGAATTTTAGTAGGTCTGTCCGTGCGTCATTCAGAAAATCAATATTTAAATTATTACATGAAGATTAATTACATAAAGCATTATGTTACTACATTCAATGTTTTATGTAATGTTTTATATAATCACTACCTAAAGTAGTACTTAACTTAACTATTACACAATGAATTACATAAAGTATGAAACAAAAACAAAATAAATCTCGCGTACAAAATAAAATGTTTATGGAGAAATGCTGCTATTATATTCCCAAATCACAAAAAAAAAAAAAAAAAAAAAAAACATTCCCAAAATAAATAAAATGCTCTAAAATGTAATAAATATATTTATTTTGGTGCAACCTTACTAAAGGTATATGCTAGTATGACTAAAAATGTAAGCAAGAGCGCTCAATGATGAAAAGTGAACACAAGTCTTATATTAAGTTATAGAACGTGCACCTATAATGAACTCCCATAAATAAGATAGACTGATGTGTGTTTCGTGGTTCAATATATTCAAATCTTGGACACACTGATTTATTTAGAAATTTTTCCTCTCCAATTTCTTATTTTATTTAGATCCATGTTGCTCTTATTCTGTGCTGTTGACTATCAAATTATCCTGCCTATAACGTAAAAAAAAACAGCAACATGTTACTTTATTACATGTTTATAATAGAGGACATCGATCCAATCTAACAGCTGAACCCCCCCCCCTCCCCCTCACTAAGACGATGATATGATAAATAGTCAATTATAACCCCCCTACCCCCCCCCCCCCCCCCCCACACTGGTCAGTCTGGACCTGAGGTGAACAACCCTTCCCAACCCCTTCCAACCCAATTAGTCCCAGGTGGCCGCGCGATAACGGCTATTACATTTTTTTTTTTCAATTTCACATCAGACAAGATGAAGACGTACATCAACCCCCCCCCCCCCCCACCACCACCACCACACACACCATCACCATCACCTTTCCTCCTCAACAACAAAACAAGTAGAATCTACGCCTTTGTTATCGTATCTCTTCGGCTATTGCCACGAGAGCAACTGATTGAAGAGCGACCACAGAGCACCAATAAAACACCGTCTGGGTTCTTGGGGGTCTAGACCGAGGGTGCCAGGTTAGTCCGGGGGTGTGGGGCTCGAGCAGCAGCTGAGTCTACTAGCCGGGGCCGAATTTCCCCACGGGGAGGTATGATAATAAACCGGCCGACGGGGGGCAGCAATAAACAGCCAATCGTTTTTCCACGTTAATAAAGTTTTCGATTAGTTTCGGCTACCAGTCTATTTATAACTTTCTGTTCATCTTTTTTGGTCTTTCTTCTGGTGTGTGTTTGTGTGTATGTGTGTTCGTGTTTATGAGTGTCTGTATTATAATGTACGTGTGTTTCTATTGCCGGGGCTATTTCGATGTATAAAGTACTTTAATGTTTACTTCTGACTTATATACAGTCGTTATATCTCCCGTTTTATGGATATCAATATTCTATGTTTGCAAATCACAAAATGACGATTCGTTTATGTTTTCTTTTCTTCAATTTAATAGGTATCAAAGTCACAAATTCACTCAGTCACGAAGTCACTAACTAAGTCATTAGCCATCAATTTATCAACTCACTAAGTCACTAAATAAATCACCAAGTAAGTCAACTGACTAATCAAATGATTAAGTCATTAAGTTCGAAATCACCAAGTCAACATACCACGAAGTTACTTAGTCCTTAAGTCACCAAATTCTCGAGTGGTTAAGTTATAAGTCAACAAGTCACCATATCACCAAGTCAATTAGTCCTTAAATCACAAAATTGTCGAGTCACTAATAAGTCAACAAGTCTCTAAGTCAACAATGCACCAAGTCAGCAATACAATTATTTATTAAGCCACCAGTCATCAGGTGATCAGCAGTTCATCTCCAAATCTTTTTTGAATAAAATTTCTTATCACAGTCGTCTTTTCTGGAAAAAAAAATGGTATTAGAAAATGCTGCGTCAAATAGGCTACAAACATTAGGTATAATTTTTTCACATTTCTCTAGCTCAAGTCCTTGACTTGTATAAAATAGGAAAGTGGCTTATTTTAACTCGCTGTGTTGTAATTCTAGACTCAAAAGTTGTAAAGTATTTTCATTTCTAGACGATAATTTAAAAAAAAAAAAAAAAAAAAAAAAACCCGAACGAAAACAGCAAAAAAAAAAAATAAATAAATAAAAAAAAAATAAAAAAAAAAAATGAGAGAACAAAGTAGGAGCTGAAAATTAATATCCAAACCGCAGCCGGTAAATTTCAGCCGCGAAATGCAAATAACTTAATAACGGTAATGAATGGATGCAACGGAAGAAGAGGCAAGGTCGGGGGGGGGGGGGGGGGGGGGAAATGGCAGTGTTTGTAAAAATGAAAACCGATTTAACAAAATTTGAGAGCGCTGGGGAGATTGATGCAGACTGAAAGGGGGGGGGGGGGCGAGAATGGGGGGGGGGGGGGGAACAAAGAATATTGTACAATATGCTCTGATTCGCCTGTTGTTTTATAACCATTTTTTTTTTTTTTTTGCATTGTTGGGGTGATAAAGAACAGAAAAGAGCAGAATTTATTCTAAACCGTAAATATTGTACTAAGTTGAAGACAACTGTAAAAATAGAAGCTAAAATTGGCAACTAATATAAAGCATATATTACGTTTTAAACAAACAATTTTATTTTGTGCGCATGTATATATTTAAATATATACATATATATACCGCAATGAAAAATACCGTAGCTTAAAGAATGTTTTGTGTGTGTGTGTTT